>NC_056461.1:7778483-7843483 GCF_018296145.1 Oncorhynchus tshawytscha | reverse complement strand
GAAGTGAGAGAGTTGGAGAGAGAAAGAGGGAAAAGGAGGAGTGTGTTGGTGATCTCATTTAGAGCTTCCAGAAGAGAAGACAGAAGAGACATCAAGACAGATGGTCTGTGGTGTGTTGTCCGTGCCCTGACACGGCTCCCAGCTCCCACATGGTGAGCAAATACATTCTATACTGTATCTCTGGAAACTGAGGGGCTGTGTGTGTGTGTGTGTGTGTGTGTGTGTGTGTGTGTGTGTGTGTGTGTGTGTGTGTGTGTGTGTGTGTGTGTTAGCTGCATGTGGGTCTAACTCCCCTTCCTGTACACCATCTCTCTCGCTCTCTCTCTTCCTTTCAGGTCCTGTTGGTGGAGAGATAGTGAGATGGATGGAGAGGTGGAGACTCGCGGTGTAATGGAGGAGCTGCACCACACTCCGTCATCGTTAATCACTAGGGCAGTCAGCTGTCCTCCCAGGTCTCACCCCTCACATCGATGTGTGTTTATGCGTGTATATATCCTAAACATTCTTCTCCCCATACAATTGGGTCCTGTTTTAGCTTAGTGTTGCTTGGGGGGGGGACTGAATTACACGTAACACATGCTCTCCAGCAGCAGCAGAGTAAAAGACGGCGTGTGAGTGCTGATATCTGCCGTCAGCATTAGCCATCCACAAGATGGATGGACAGAGTGATGGATGAGGGGAGGAAGGGGAAGAAGGGAATGATGGATGAATTGGATGAATTGGATAAATGAGTAATGGATGAGTAACGGATGAGTAACAACAGACTGGAAAATGGCACGGCTATTCATTTCTCCCCCGAGATAAGATAGAGGGGCGTTTAAATTCAATTCTCTGTCCTTATTTTTGAGGCCCAGCTGGTATTGTTTCCCTGTGTCTGTCTCTCAGGTTTTGTAGGGGCTTCCCATCGGGAACAACAGATGGGTTTCACTCAGAGACTTTAGGTGGTGACAGAGACAGTCACAGAGCTCACTGTGTTTTACCATCAAACAAAGAGTCTTGACTGGGAGACTATAGGTAGACAATATTTGACCGAAAAATCTGCAAAACTGTTCACTTATGAGGCAGACACTTTTCATAGCCAGGGACATGGAATCTCCACACACACACACACACGCACGCACGCGCACGCACACGCACACACATCTCTCAGACCTATAACAGCAACCACTTTAAAGGACAATCTAACACCAGACATCACGTTGCCTCGAGTCCCTGTCATTCAAGTCTGAGCGTCTTGACAACCTGATCTCTCCTATTTAAACCCCCAGGCTCTGCTACTCAACCGTATCTCTCGGGGTTGTCTAGGCCAAACACCAAGGCTACAGAGGGTACATCAGACACCTGAAACCTGCTTTGCAACCCAACCATGAGCATCTCCTCTTGCTGCCCTCACAACGAACCCAGAACATATTTTATTCATTTAACCCTTTGTTTACTGGGTGACTCAGAACACATTAGCTTGTACAGCTACAGTACGTGGGTGGGGAGGGTTTGCAGAGATGTGTCAGAGGGATTGAAAGAGCCAATTGGAAGACACTGGAAACGGGAGCGGGTTTTAGGGTTTCCACAGTAACCGGGTGTTGTGACACGGTGAGTCTGCCTGTCAGGACTGTGACTGACCACTGTGGGTCATCTATACTCCGACAGGGCCCCAACTGTGTCACGTAACCAGGAAACAGCATATTACCTCTGCCAATCACACACTGAGTTACTGTAACCTGAGAGATGGACAGGGCCTTATCCTGAACATCTCACAGTTCTTATTCTTATACAAGGTTACATTGTTGATGTCTTTCAAAGTGATGAAAGAAGAAGTTGGCCATGTCTGCTGTGATGAATAGAACACATGAATACCAGAACCTGGCAGGGCCTTGGGAGTCAGAAAATCAATACACACTTACTGGGTTAGTCTGCAGTAGGGTTGCAAATCTACCAGTACTTTTGCAAAGGTACTGGCATCTTCTGTAATTAATAGGTAATCATGTATTCACATATAGTATTCTTTTTTTAAATATCTGTGTCCACATTGTCCATGACAGCCTAATTAATGAAAAAAGTATCAGGGCTCAGGCTAAGACCCAGACTCAGGAGCCAGATAGTACAAGTCTGAGTTTATTATAGATCAAGGGGCAGGCAAAAGGTAAATCAAGGCAGGCAAAGGGTCATAATCCAAATCAGAGTCAGACAGGTTCAGGACGGCGGGTAGGATCAGGACAGGCAGAAAGGTCAGAACTGGGAAGACTAAGAAAAACAAAAACTAGAGCACAGGAAACCCAGGAACACGCTGGTAGGACTTGACAAGACGAACTGGTAACAGACAAACAGAAAACGCAGGTATTAATACACAGGAGATAATGGGGACAAATGAGAGACACCTGGTGGGGGGTGGAGACAAGCACAAGATGGGTGAAAAAGATCAAGGTGTGGACAGAGGCGACAAACAGCTGTGAGACAGATTTATTTCTAGACACATTAAAAGTATGTATACAGAGAGTGTGGGGCAACAGAAGGCGAACAGCAGAGGGGCTTAGGACTTTAGAGAGAAAGAGGGAAAGGCCTGAAAAAATGGGGGGGGGGGTTTGCGGGATCCCGAGTGGACAGCCATACCCTCTGCCCAAGACAGTTGCGGGGATCAGGGGTTCAGTGGCGGTCCACCTGTCACTGATACCTGGAGGTGGTCTTGAGAAGAGCAGCCCGGGCTCTCTTCCAGGTACGGCAACAGTGACGGACATCTGGACAGAAGGTGTGCTGACGGGGGCAGATATCCCAGGAAACACTCAATAGGCGAAAGACCCGTAGCACAACAGGGAAGGGTGTTGCGGGCATATTCCACACACACGAGTTGCTGGCTCCAGGTGGGGGGATTGGTGGAGTAGAGGCAGCGAAGAGTTATCTCCAGGTCCTGTGTGGCTCGCTCCTCCTGGCCGTTAGATGGGGGATGAAAACCAGAGAACAGACTGGCAGACGACCCAATGAGGGGGCAGAACGCCTTCCAGAATTGGGACGAGAACCGCGATTGGAGACCATGTCGACCGGCAGTTCATGGATCCAGAAGACTTGCTGCACCATGAGCTGGGCGGTCTTCTTAGCTGAAGGTAACTTAGGAAGGGGAATAAAATGAGCGGCTTTGGAAAACCTGTCCACCAGCGTAAGGATGGTGGTGTTGCCATCTGACGGAGGGAGGCATGTGACGAAGTCCAAGGATATGGGACCAGGGGCAGTGAGGGAAAGGGAGCGTTGATGAAGGCCAGCCGGAGCTTGTCGCAGAGTCTTGTTCTGTGCACACACAGTACAGGCGGCAACGAACGCAGAGACGTCAGGAACCATGGTGGGCCACCAAAAACGTTGTCGAACGAATGCCATGGTCCGACGGGAAACAGGGTGACAGGTGAGTCTCGAGGAATGTCAGGGTTTCACCTTGTCAGGGTCCATTTGAATATTGCCTGCAGCAATGACGTATCCTAGGAAGGAGATGCTGGAGCGATGGAACTCACAGGTACAGGACGGCGGGCCGGATCAGGATAGACAGAAAGGTCAGAACTGGGAACACTAATAAAAACAAAAACTAGAGCACAGGAAACACAGGAACTGGTAGGACTTGATGGAACAAGACGAACTGGGAACAGACAAACAGAAAATGCAGGTATAAATACACAGGAGATAATGGGGACAGACGGGAGACACCTGGTACGGGGTGGAGACAAGCACAAGACTGGTGAAACAGATCAGGGTGTAACAGAAAGCATATAATCAACAATGGCATTATTTTAAATTAACTCTGCAACTCTTGCCAGAACAGAAATGACAAGATTATGTTATAATACTGTTATTGCATCAAATGGTTGTTTTATGCAACAGAATAAGGGGTTGTTAGAACACTCATCTGTGTGTGTTCTACTGAGTATAGGCCTGTGGGAGATTTAACACTGACAAAAGATTTACGATGTCTTTTGGCGATAAGTCTAACAAGGCCGCATTCCATAGCATGAGTTCATGTGTCTGTTCTATAAGGTACTAGGGAGAGGTGGCTCGGGGCCAGACCCTGGTTTCTACACAATGAGAATTTGTTTTTACAAGAGATACTGTCTACTGTAAATTATCAGTATATTTTATACAAATCTTAACCCTGTGATCCATTCCATACATCTGTTGTTTGTCATGAATTCCAGAAGGATGGACTTTGCTATAAAATGCTGTGGCTCAAACCAGCTGCTTGAGTTCTCAGTGATCACCTCCAGGGGTGATGACCGACCAGCTCCGTTACTGCGGTAATTAAAGAATAAGGTTTGATTGTTTAGAAGAAATCTAAGTCTCTCCTTTTGATTACAATAATTCCACGACACTCTTCAACTATTTACTTTTTTTCACAACTACCACCAGTTTTGTGCCAAAACATTAACAACAAAGACATATTGACATAATAAAATAAATAAAAGTGTGTAAAAAATATAAAGGATATTCCATGTTGAAACCCTCATATGAACTACCTATTGACTACGTTTATATTTACGATAGTTTTACAGATGTCACTCGGTTTTTTTATTTCAAAATCATCGTATTTGAATATTTTATGTATTTAACATGTGATAAGCCACACAGAGGGCCAGGGATAATTACAGACATCATCTGATAAATTGCATTTAAAAAAAAGTTACCCAAATTCTGGTAGTTTACAGGTCAAATTTGAATGTTTCTGGTAATGTACCCTCCCTTTACAACCCTCGTCTCAAGAGAGATACAGTGCATTCGGAAAGGATTCGAACCCCTTGACTTTTTCCACTTTTGGTTAAGTTACAGCCTTGTTCTAAAATGGATTAAATCATTTTTTCCTCTCACCAATCTACACACAACACTCCATAATGACAAAGCAAAAATACTTTTGTTTACATTTTTAAAAATCAACACTGAAATCTTACATTTACATAAGTATTCAGACCCTTTACTAAGTACTTTGTTGAAGCACCTTTGTCAGTGATTACAGCCTCGAGTCTTCTTGGGTATGTCGCTACAAGCTTGGCACTCCTGTATTTGGGGAGATTCTCCCTTTCGTCTGTGCTGATCCTCTCTCAAGCTCTGTCGGGTTGGATGGGGGGGCATCACTGCACAGCTATTTTCAGGTCTCTCCAGAGATGTTCGATCGGGTTCAAGTCCGGGCTATGGCTTGGCCACCCAAGGACATTCAGAGTCTTGTCCTGAAGCCACTCCTGCGTTGTCTTGGCTGTGTGCTTAGGGTCGTTGTCTTGTTGGAAGGTAAACCTTCGCACCCGTATGAGGTCTGGAGCAGGTTTTCATCAAGGATCTCTCTGTACTTTGCTCTGCTCATCTATCCCTCAATCCTGACTAGTCTCCCAGTCACTGCCGCTGAAAAACATCCCCACAGCATGATGCTGCCACCACCATACTTCACCGTAGGGACGGTGCTAGGTTTCCTCCAGACGTGATGCTTGGCATTCAGGCCAAAGATTTCAATTTTGGTTTCATCACACCAGAGAATCTTGTTTCTCATGGTCTGAGTTCTTTAGGTGCCTTTTGGCAAACTCCAAACGGGCTGTCATGTGCCTTTTACTGAGGAGTGGCTTCTGTCTGCCCACTCTACCATGGTGGAGGGATGCACAGATGGGAGAACCTTCCAGAAGGAAAACTATCTCCACAAAGTAACTCTAGGGCTCTGTCAGAGTGACCATTGCGTTCAGGGTCACCTCCCTGACCAAGGCCCTTCTCCCTCGATTTGTCAGTTTGGCTGGGCGTTCAGCTCTAGGAAGAGTCTTGTTGGTTCCAAACTTCTTCCATTTAAGAATGATGGAGGCAACTTTGTTCTTGGGGACCTTCAATGCTGCATAATTTTTTTGGTCCCTTCCCAAATCTGTGCCTAGACACAATCCTGTCTCAAAGCTCTACAGACAATTCCTTCGACCTCATGGCTTGGATGTTGCTGTGACTTGCACTGTCAGCTGTGGAACCTTATAAAAACAGGTTTGTGCATTTCCAAATCATGTTCAATCAATTGAATTTACCACAGAGGAAGATGTAGAAACATCTCAAGACTGATCAATGGAAACTGGATGCACCTGAAGTCAATTTCGAGTCTCATAGCAAAGGGCCTGAATACTAATGTAAATAAGGTATTTCTGTTTGTATTTTTAATAAATTTGAAAAACTTTTAATTATGGGGTATTGTGTGTAGTTTGATGACGAAACAAATGTAATTAACACATTTTAGAATGAGGCTGTAACGTAACAAAATGTGGAAAACGGGGAGGGGTCTGAAAACTTTCCAAATGCACTGTAGGTACAGCTAAACTAGGACATAGAGTTCACCATCTGAGATGTCAACAAAATCTGCTGAATACAAGGGGAGACACTTTGGTTTTAGAAGTGAGGGGAGGGACATGTCTTGGCGGGGGTCTATGGGTCCTCCCATTTTTGGGGGCATCTAAAGCTCATTGTCCGCATTTCTACACAATCTAACATGACCCGTGGTCCTTCTAGTCATCTCTATTTAGAACAACAAAAATCTAAAATGCCCCCGGTCATCAAGTTAGGTAAGAGATCATTATTAACTATGTTTAAGTGATTGATAAGACTGAACTATATTTTTGTTCAGTGTAATTCCTATCGTAGGCTCAATGGTACTGTAGAGCTCTTTTTACTTGCACACAATATAGCTGGGTCACCTCGTCCTGCCCCTAGGGGTCCACAGCCCTAGACTTAACACACCCCACTCAGCTTTAGGATCTTAGTGAAACATTCATTATTGGTTTCAGGTGTGTTAGGCCAAGGCCAGAGTGACAACCAACATTATGGCAGACCCCTAGGGACAGGACTGAGCAGCCCAGCAGCTAGGGATTGCTTATATAGGTATCTCCCCCGACGTGGGCATGTTTTCAATAAAGACTCCTTTTGTCATTCCATATAAGGAATCTAGACCTTATGAAAGTTGCACAGTATACCCTTAATCTTGTAATAAATCAAATCTAGTAACCTGACATTTCTTCCATCCATTGTGGGGGGATAACCACTGTATAAATGCTAGGTTATACAGTTTCTTCTGATAACAGTCTCCAGTATCAACATTACCAATCAAACAAAAACCGGGAGAAGGGAGACATGCTGAGATAAAAGAACATACTCTTTGAACCTGTAGACATGCTGAGATATAATAACATACTCTTTGAACCTGTAGACATGCTGAGATATAATAACATACTCTTTGAACCTGTAGACATGCTGTGATATAATAACATACTCTTTGAACCTGTAGACATGCTGAGATATAATAACATACTCTTTGAACCTGTAGACATGCTGAGATATAATAACATACTCTTTGAACCTGTAGACATGCTGAGATATAATAACATACTCTTTGAACCTGTAGACATGCTGAGATATAATAACATACTCTTTGAACCTGTAGACATGCTGAGATATAATAACATACTCTTTGAACCTGTAGACATGCTGAGATATAATAACATACTCTTTGAACCTGTAGACATGCTGAGATATAACCTGTAGACATGCTGAGATATAATAACATACTCTGAACCTGTAGACATGCTGTGATATAATAACATACTCTTTGAACCTGTAGACATGCTGAGATATAATAACATACTCTTTGAACCTGTAGACATGCTGTGATATAATAACATACTCTGAACCTGTAGACATGCTGTGATATAATAACATACTCTTTGAACCTGTAGACATGCTGTGATATAATAACATACTCTTTGAACCTGTAGACATGCTGTGATATAATAATATACTCTTTGAACCTGTAGACATGCTGAGATATAATAACATACTCTTTGAACCTGTAGACATGCTGTGATATAATAACATACTCTTTGAACCTGTAGACATGCTGAGATATAATAACATACTCTTTGAACCTGTAGACATGCTGTGATATAATAACATACTCTGAACCTGTAGACATGCTGAGATATAATAACATACTCTGAACCTGTAGACATGCTGAGATATAATAACATACTCTTTGAACCTGTAGACATGCTGAGATATAATAACATACTCTTTGAACCTGTAGACATGCTGAGATATAATAACTTACTCTTTGAACCTGTAGACATGCTGTGATATAATAACATACTCTGAACCTGTAGACATGCTGAGATATAATAACATACTCTTTGAACCTGTAGACATGCTGAGATATAATAACATACTCTTTGAACCTGTAGACATGCTGAGATATAATAACTTACTCTTTGAACCTGTAGACATGCTGTGATATAATAACTTACTCTGAACCTGTAGACATGCTGAGATATAATAACATACTCTTTGAACCTGTAGACATGCTGAGATATAATAACATACTCTTTGAACCTGTAGACATGCTGAGATATAATAACATACTCTTTGAACCTGTAGACATGCTGAGATATAATAACATACTCTTTGAACCTGTAGACATGCTGAGATATAATAACATACTCTTTGAACCTGTAGACATGCTGAGATATAATAACATACTCTTTGAACCTGTAGACATGCTGTGATATAATAACATACTCTTTGAACCTGTAGACATGCTGAGATATAATAACATACTCTTTGCCAGAATTCAGCCAGCCTTGATAAGACCATATGGAAATATGTCCCCTTTTGTATTTTACACCTCCAGCAGAGGAATGACATTTCTAACTGCATGTAATTCCATGTCACAGGCATATAAAGTACGTTCTATGGATGGTCTTCAACTGCAGTAATTTATGTCTGAGATGATATGAACATGACTGGGCATTCAAACACATCTGTATCCATGCATCATCATCAATAGCATCTACCAGGTCTTCGACACATTTGTGGTTTGTGTCATCGGGAAAAGCCCATATCAATCCTTAATACAGTTTGGAAATCAACTTTAGAGGTTTGTCAGACTGCCTTAAAATAGCTTCAAGCTTGGACGCTTCTTGCTTCTCCAGTGTTTGATGCACAGCGAGAATAAAGTGTTGTATCTGCAAAAGTTCCCCTCAGCGCCATCAGAGACTGGTCTTCCCTGGGTGCCTGACCCTGATGAGACCCCTGTCACCATCAGAGACTGGTCTTCTCTGGGTGCCTGACCCTGATGAGACCCCTGTCACCATCAGAGACTGGTCTTCCCTGGGTGCCTGACCCTGATGAGACCCCTGTCACCATCAGAGACTGGTCTTCCCTGGGTGCCTGACCCTGATGAGACCCCTGTCACCATCAGAGACTGGTCTTCCCTGGGTGCCTGACCCTGATGAGACCCCTGTCACCATCAGAGACTGGTCTTCCCTGGGTGCCTGACCCTGATGAGACCCCTGTCACCATCAGAGACTGGTCTTCCCTGGGTGCCTGACCCTGATGAGACCCCTGTCACCATCAGAGACTGGTCTTCCCTGGGTGCCTGACCCTGATGAGACAGACCCCTTTCACCATTTGATCCTGCTCAGATGAGGCATGACAAAGACTTACCTTGGTGTACATTTATACATTATATTATCCATGGATAGAATCAATGATTCAATCATTGGAATGACCATTATTCACAGATCCCAGACTGTAGCATTCACATCAACTCAACAATCCATTCACTGATTGTTATAATATACTGCAAAATTCACCTGAGCTCCATAGACTGGTCTTCTTTGGCTGTCTGACCCTGCAGGGACACCTGTCACCATCTGATCTTGCTAAGACATGATGAGCATAGCGTTGTGTACTGACTGTGAACCATGACAGTGAAGCCTGTGGAGCTGTTTATACCGTGTCAGTGTGAAAAGTATGGAATTAGCAAGAGAAACTGACAGAACAATAACGTTACATTACTATACTGACTAATAAAAACTAATATTGCACTGAAAAAAACATCAGAATATCGGTCTTCAGTCGTTTGGCCGCTAGTTCAGGTCTAGTGTGGTTGAGGCAAAAATAATAGCTAGTCATTGATCTAGCTAGCTAGCTAACTCTAGCTAAAGGTACAATGGTACATCTTATAATGTACTTGTGATGAAACTGGACAAAACAAACAAGCTAGCTACGTGACAGATACCTAGAGTCTAGCTAGAGCTGAACTGGCTGTGGTAGCTACTAGCTAGCTACTAGTTCATTCACTTCAGTCGAGAGGGGATTAAACATTAGCTAATGTAACATGTCAGTTACACTACTAGCTCAGCACTGGGAATAAAATAAATTGGTTCTGCCAAACAGCAGTTACCTTGCCAGCTAGATCAGTCAACTAAAGAGTAGACAGTTTCTGCTCTGCTTGCTTTTACAACTCAGAGAAAAAGAACAACAGAGACAGCAGCTGCCTCTGTTCATCTGTCCCGTGCTGGTCCTATACGCCAGCCTTTCAGAAGCTTTTCCTTCACACAGCCTGTCCGCACACTCCATGCGGACCTGAATTCTGCCTGCTGAAACCGGAAAACGGTCTACCCGACCACTCTGAGGAGTCCGCATGGTGTTAAAGCATACCGGTGCGGCGTTTTGTATCACAGTGAAAGTTGCGCCACTGCTGAATACAGTACTGTAATACTGTGCTGAATATATGTATATTCACAAGTCATTCTGAGATTCAAAAATGTAGTCATTTAGCAGTCATTCTTATCCAGAGCAACATATAATAAGCATTCTCTAGTATTCTTTGTCTCTTAGTCACACGGTCTTTGAATGTTCTCTCCAGACTAAGTGATTCATTATTTCATAGCTAGTCATCATGGCCTAATGAACCAAATCAAAAGGATTGAGATGAATGAGCTGTCAAAGAACCAATTGGATTAACAAATGAAGACAGAATTTAAATATATTCATTCTCATTTATTCAACAAAATATGACCTCCCCTTTAAAACCGGATAACTCTGCCATCACCACAGAACATGTTTCTCCTGTATTTAGTTTTGTATCCCTCCCTTACCCAGGTCACTCACCCAAATATTTAACAAAAAAATATCACTATTAATCTGCTATACAAACAACAATTAAGAAGCCATTCATTCAGAGAAGGAGAGGAAAAAATAAAGTTGTTTTTTTTGCAAATGTATTTTACCGTGTGGAAACATATCTTGTTCATAATAGATAAAAATCAGGTTTTGGGTCAATTCCACTTCAATTTCAGTCAATTCAGGGAGTGCACTGAAATTCCAATTCTCTTCAATGCTTTTCAATTAAGAAAATTTAGAATTAGGTTCACTTTCTGAATTGATTGGAATTTAAATGGAATTGATGCCAAATCTGGATAAAATGAACTGTATTACTGAAACAAAATAACAAAAGTAAGAACAATTAAAAATAATTTATTGGATAGTAAACCTGAAAGCCAAAGCGCTCAGTTAAAAAATAAATAAAATGTATCTTTTCAAATCAGATAAGAAGCAAATGCATGGAACAGAAACCAATCTCAAAACCATAACCGAGCTAAACGCACTCAAGGTCAAGCAAACATGCATCCGCCCCCCCCATTTCCCCCCAGTTCCTCCAGCCTCCCCACAGTGCTGAAGGCTGCCATCACTGTCCCCTCGCCACTGCAATCACTATTCCCAGCTTGACGTCAGGAGATCCATGAGGTGTTACACAGCATCCTACCAACAGCTATCAGCCAGCTATCAACCAGCTCAGTTTGTGGTGCTGTTACAACCTAGCATGGTACCATGTCCACTCGTCCAGTCCAATCCGCTTGTTCATGAGAGCAGTATCCTAGCAGTGTACATACATGCAAGCATCCAGCACCTTCTCGGACTCCTCCATAGGATCCTGGTTTGGTATGGAATTGCAGTGATTCCCCCATATAGCTGGAACATCCTGCCCACAGAGGCCCCTGAAACACCTTCATCCAGGGCTACCATAACCATCCTATTAAAACTAATCGGATCCACAGAGTTCCCAGCAGTTTTAGGCAGGGGGCAGCAGAGCTAGGCGGGAAGGAGTGGGGGGAGGCGCCTTGGCTTAGTAATGCTAGGAGAAACACTGTAATAGACTGTGTGGATGGATGGAGATGAGCGATCACTGGTAGCCCAAGGCAGACGCTGAGCCCAGTCTCTGGCTATAAAGGGCGTAGTGGGGGTAGTAAGGAGAACCAGCCTGGAGGGAGTGCAGGGGGATGGAGGTAGGTCCAGGGGGCAGGTGGACCTTACCATAGGGGTGGTACCGGGCCAGACCCAGGGTATGAGGAGCCCTAAGGGAGAAGGAGTTCTGCAGGGAGGCCTGGCTCTGATGGGGGAGGTGGAGTTGGCAGGAGGCAACAGAGGAGGAGGAGACAGAGGGGTAGGCAGAGAGGAGCTTACTGTCCATCCCTCCGGGTAAGGAGGTGTGCGTGCGCAAGTGGGCCAGCAGCTCGTCTGAGGTGGAGAAGCGTTTATCACAGGGCCCCGCAGCCGACACCCAGTTACAGGCATGAGGCATGGGGTCATTGGAGAGCATGAAACCGTAGGTGTAGAGGGGGTGAGACAGGGTGGGGGTGATGCTGGAAGACATAGTGCTGGGGTGGAGGGAGTGGAGGGGGTGGGAGGTATAGACCAAGCCTGGGTAGCCTGTTTTGATGGTGGAGGAGGGGTCGTGGATGCAGGGGTTGCTGCTCCCCAGGTGGGGCACGTTGGGGTAGCTGAGGCAGTAAGGGTCCCTGCAAAAGCCCTGCATGAAGGAGGGGGGAGAGGCTCCAGTGGAGTGCTTCACCCCCACACCCCCACCTCCCAGACCAGACTTGTTAGGGTCCAAACCTGGGACAAACTGGGAGGGATATCCAGCGTAGGAACCCACTACAGAGCCATGGTAGCCCATTCCAGAGGATGACATGGGGAAGACAGAGTGGCCAGTCTTGTAAGGGGAGATGGGAGCGATATGTCCAGGGCCCAGGCCAGGCTGTGGTGGTTGGGAGTCCGCCTTGGGCCCCTCGTGGCTGGGGCTTCCCTCGGAGCTGCCTGTGCTGGAGTTCGTGCTGGCTCTGGCGTGGCTGGAGTTAGCCAGTTGGGGACTGTCCAAATGAACCTTATTCACATCCGACTCCTTTTTAAGATGGCCGCCGCTGCTACTGTTCCTGTGTGGACTGGCCTGTTCCTGTTTGTGTTCTCCATTCAGAGTCTGAGAGCGGGAATTCCGTTGTCCATGTGGCGACTGGCTCTGTCTGTGTGTCTGGGACGATGGCTGCTGCGTGTGCTGAGGGGGCGTGCCACTACCCACCCTGGAGTTGGGAGATATGGCATGTGGTGGAAAGGATGGACAAGAGCCTGATGAGTTACTGTTAGCACATCCATTCCCATTGCTAGGTACCCTGAACCCAGCTTTATCGGAGCTGTTATTAGAGCTACTAACCCCATCCCGCCGACTGTCTCCCCCTACTTTGTTATAGGGCTTGAAGCTGGACTTGTCGTCCTTTATGGGCCGGTGGTCCCCAAGTTTGTGACTGGAGGAGGAGGAAGAGGAGCGTCCATTATGGTCCTTATCACCATGGCCATTGGAGGAAATGGAGCCTAGCTTGGAGGAGGGAGGAGGGTCAGGCTTGCCGATCTGGGAGCAGGTCTGAGCCAGCAGGGCCAGGGGACTCTTCTTGGCATCCAGCTGGAGAAATAAACCCAGACTTAAAGTTAAGTTGAACCAATTTTCACAACGTTGAATGTAATGGGTATGTGGAAAGGAAAAACGTATACACACTCCACTTAGACAGGTGCAGAAAGAAAGACATACAGACAGAAACACAGACAGAACTGTAGGCCTATGTCTATTGTCAGTGAATAATTGTTTGGCCAGTAACACAGACCCCTTGGTCCCTCTATGAATTACAACCTTAACGTTCATATAATAGCCTACTAATAAATACTGTTGTTAACAGTCATTGTTACGAATTGTTGGCAGTAGGCCAAACGTTGTCGTGCTGTAGGCTAGGGCTAGTTTTATCGAATGGATGTATTGCCTACAAAGTTTAAGCAATACAATGGTGGGAACGGTAACTCGGACTATGAGTGGTCTATGAGTAAAGACCGTCAGGGAACTACTTTTAAAAAAGTCCCTGACTGTGCGCATCAAGAAAATAAATAGCCCTACTACGGACATATATTGCGCATTATTGGCTAAAAGCTGAACTTGCTTTGCGCAAAAACGCACCAAAGTGTTTAGAGAATAAAGGTGTATTGAATTGGCTATATGTCCAACAACAACACACATCTGTGTGACAATTACCATTGCAATAGAAACATAATTACAATACCTCAATGTTCACTGGTGCAGATTGTAAGGGCTGCAGGTAGTCCGGGTGGTGGAGCAAGTGGCCGGTGTGCGCCGTCAACATCTTGAGTATCCGGATAGGGAGGCGCTTTGCCTGGCGAATAGGATCCAAAGGAGTCGGTGAACAAACTAACGCGCCCGTTGGCGAGCTCCAGTTATCACGATCGTCACAGGGCTCCGAGGTCTGGCAGCGTATCTCGTGCGTAATAGTTCCAGCAGGGGAATCTTTCATCGGAGATGGAAACGAAAATATGTTTGAGAAGGGCAGTGTTTTGTTACAGTCCCGAGAAAATAAATGCTATAATTATCCCTGCGCAGTGTACAGCGTAGTTTATAATCCGGGAGAGAAAGTATGTTGCCTATTCACCATCCAATTTCATCAAACAGAAGTTAACGGTCGGCTCTTCTTTACTCATGGTACCGATTCCAGAATTGTTCTTCCAGGCGTTCTAATTCACAAAAGCCACATCAATCGAAATGTGAGCGAAATACATGCATACAATTGAGTTATAAAATAAGTATAGCCAAAATTAGAAAAGGTGTAGATATTTCCAAAACACGGCAGCGATACATATAATTTCGGACTCTCACCGCTCCAGTGTATAGCTTGGCTCTCTCCCTCTCTGTCGCCGTCTGTTCAGCAGTTACACATCAACTGGACCGTACCTCGAGTGTATGAGATCACAAGGGGACCTTCAAAGTAAGCGAGCCGCGGTCCAGTGGATGGCTGCATCGGTAATGAGAATGGTTGGTGCGTTTCTTCTGAAGGCGGAGCAATATTGTCCCCCTCGGCCAATGAAGACAGACTGTCTGTGCACTGTATTTCACAGCGTTAGATACATCTTCTGATAATCTTTCAAATGTCTTCCTGTCAGAACGGAATGTAATTTCCTTTGATGCAAAAATTCTAACAGGCGCCCTATATGGCATTTATGTTGATTTATGTATGACTGATTGTATCAGTGTGCCATCTACATGACCAACAGGGGGCACTATTGATGACATTGTATCGCAGTTCATCAGCAGCATCACCGATACCGATAGCACATTTATATTCATTAGTCTCTTGTGACTATTGTGGTCACTGCAGGGGTGAAATAAAGTTTATTTTGGCAGAAATTGAATAACGTTGTCTAACCCCAGGTGTGACATTCAACATCCATTTTACTCTCTGTCTCCTTATTTGAACTTTAAAACCAGTTAACTGTAACTAAATGTCATCTTAAGTGTCATCTACACAATCCCCAAAAGGCATTTGTTTAATCATGCGAGGCCATAAACAATAACTAGTAGTGCTGCATACTCAAAGAAAGGTTAGAATCTCACCTTTCTGGTACAAAATAGTTACAAGTTGCTGAGATGTAGTCACGTTTGAGGACACAAGCTCAAGTACACAATACAAATATAATACAAATATGACATTTTCTATTCAACAAAACTGTATAAAAAAGACTTGAAATGACATATGCTTTCTAAATATAGCATAATCATATTATAAACCGACTAACTATAAGATTTCACTTTACTTAAAACTGTGAAATAAATATTTGTATGTTTAGTGTTAGTGAACACTTGCATATTTTGTAAAGGTCTCTATTGATAAAAACGTCTGCCCCCATCGCCGTGAATGTCTCACAGTGTTCTTGCTTGACTTCCAGAATTCGCTAGGAACTCGCATTAATAAAAATATTGTCCATCTATGACAAACCGAAAGTGTTTTTTTGTTTCATACCTATGATTTTTGTAACTTGTATTAATGGCTAGTAATGGATCTCTGAATGTGCTACCATGATGAAACCACTCTCTCCTGCTGGCTACAATGTACCGAATACAGGCATGTGTCTTTTGTCGGTGGCTGTGAAGTAGGGGTCAACCAGGAATTGGTAGGAGGGACAGCCAGCTTCAAGTGGTTTCAGATTTCAAATCTATGTCACACAGACTCAGAAAAAAAATACTAGCGTCCGTGGGAACCAGGGCCCTCATTTATCAATGTTGCGTACGAACAGAAATGTCCCTTAACCATGCGTGCGATCATTTCTAAGCAAAGTGTGGGATTTATCCATTTGTACTTACACTTGCGAATGTGTGTACGCACAGCGCCGTGTGGTGGAAAGGTCAAACTGCTAATGAAATACCATCCACCAAATGGAGAAAGGATTGACGTACTGGACCAAATCATGAACCATGAAGAAAAAATAGTTTACTCATGTATTTCTTTTATAGACACTTAAGCTACTAATAGTTTTCTCAGGGTGCTATCGCATTCATAAACATGTAACCATTTAAGCCTAATTGAATAATAAAGTCAATTAGAAAGAGAGTGGAATGCAAAGGTTGGAGGCAATTTAGTTAAACCTGTTAAATAATATAAAAGGCAACACTGATGCATTGTGACTTGTCCAAAATGGCAAATCTTGCATTGCTGGAGGATCTGGCGTAAGCTGCATTACTCAGGGAGCGTGTTTTCAATGAGCGTGCGGATATCTTTGCTGAACGACGCTTGGCTTATTGGTAGATTTCATTTTCCAAGGCATATTTTATTGTATCTCTGCAACCAACTCTCTCCAGTATTAGAAAGGGAGACGAGACGCAACAATGCCATCCCAGTGCAAACCCAAGTCCTCTCCACCCTGGGATTTATGGCCACTGGAACATTCCAACGGGAGATTGTGGATTGTCTGACATTTCACAACCAACCATGAGCTGAATATTGCCTGCCGTCCTTCATGGCATTATTTCATTGATCCCACATTTCATACAGTTTCCGTACACTGCTGTGCAACAGGCCAGAGTGAAAAGGGATTTCCATACTATAGCTGGATTTCCCTATGTCATTGGAGCAGTTGACTGCACCCACATCGCAATAAAAGCACCGTCATTGAACAAATTGAACTTCGTCAACAGAAAAGGTTTCCATTCGGTCCATGTGCAGGTCCTCTGTGATTCACATTTGGCTTTGTTGAATGTAGTGGCCAAACGGCCTGGTGGGACACATTATTCACTCATTGTGCAGAACAGTTCAGTCAGCCTTAACCTCCAGGAAGGAGCTGTTGAGGATGGATGGCTTATTGGTAAGTGACTTGTTTTATTTGCAAGGTTTTATTTGCCATGTTTGACCTCTTCTGGGAAACAATATCTGAATGTTGTGTTCATAACTGCAGGAGACCGGGGCGACCCATGAACAACATGGCTGATGACTCCCCTCACAAACCAACAAGAGGCCAGGTACAACCAAGCCTACACACAAGAACATTGGCGTTTGTTGAAAGGGAGTTGGCTGTGCTTGTCTGGGACAGGAGGCACACTGCAATACCAGCCTAGCAAGGTTTACCTCTGAAATGACATTCCTTCAAATGCCATTACGTGAATTTAATACAATGTGCAGGTTTGCTACATTGTCAAGGCTTGCAGCTCCACAACATTGCAATCAAAAATGTCATTCCACTGAATAATCCACCCGGACGTGATGAGCCTACACCTGACAGGGAGTTTCCCACCACCCATAGCCCTGGCACCGAGGACAAGAGTCAATATCATACCACGCGTTTAGGTATCTGTTCTTTCAAATATTGTAGTGAAATCGACAAGGTAAACAAATTGACATGGCACCAGAATGTGTTGTCTCACATGTTTGACACAATCAACAAGTTCTTTCAATGATTTGATTTCTCTCTCTCAGGCCGTTGCATACATCCCCCAGCTGCTGTTTGAGTCCAAGAATTTATGTGTTGATCTCTTGTTGTTTCAGGACCGTGTCAGTCAAAATATGCGGCGCAGCTGAAGCGTTCGCCAAAAAAGGACACACTTCTTGTAGGCCTGGGGATGAGGGGTCAGGCAAATCACCCACATATCACCCACACCCACATTATTTTTTTATATTCATTTTGTTACACACATATAGATATAGATATAGACACACACACACACACACACACACACACACACACACACACATACGTACATACACACACACACACACAAATATATATATACACACATATATATAAATGTAAACTCAGCAAAAAAAGAAACATCCTCGCACTGTCAACTGCGTTGCTTTTCAGCAGCAAACGTAACAGGTGTAAATATTTGTATGAACATAACAAGCGTCAACAACTGAGACATAAACTGAACAAGTTCCACAAACATGTGACTAACAGAAATGGAATAATGTGTCCCTGAACAAAGCGGGTGAGGGGGGTCAAAACCAAAAGTAACAGTCAGTATCTGGTGTGGCCACCAGTTTTAAGTACTGCAGTACATCTTCTCCTCATGGACTGTACCAGATTTTCCAGTTCTTGCTGTGATATGTTACCCCGCTCTTTCACCAAGGCACCTGCAAGTTCCTGGACATTTCTGGGAGGAATGGCCCTAGCCCTCACCCTCCAATCCAACAAGTCTCAGACGTGCTCAATGGGATTGAGGTCCAGGCTTCTTCGCTGGCCATGGCAGAACACTGACATTCCTGTCTTGCAGGAAATCCCCCACAGAAAGAGCAATATGGCTGGTGGCATTGTCATGCTGGAGGGTCATGTCAGGATGAGCCTGCAGGAAGGGTACCACATGAGGGAGGGGGAAGTCTCCCTGTAACACACAGCATTGAGATTGCCTGCAATGACAACAAGCTCAGTCCGATGATGCTGTGACACACCGCCCCAGACCAGACCCTCCACCTCCAAATTGATCCCGCTCCAGAGCTTCGGGAAACGCGAATCCGAACATCACCCCTGGTGAGACCGGTGATGTCTGGTGAGGACCTGCCTTACGACAGGCCTACAAGCCCTCAGTCCAGCTTCTCTCAGCCTATTACGGACAGTCTGAGCACTGATGGAGGGATCGTGTATTCTTGGTGTAACTCAGGTTTCTCAAGGGTCTCTCTATACTTTGCTCCATTCATCTTTCCCTTGATCCTGACTAGTCTCCCAGTCCCTGCCACTGAAAAACATCCCCACAGCATGATGCTGCCACCACCATGCTTCACCGTAAGGATGATGCCAGGTTTCCTCCAGATGTGACACTTGGCATTCAGGTCGAAGAGTTCAATCTTGGTTTCATCAGACCAGAGAATCTTGTTTCTCATGGCCTGAGTCCTTTAGGTGCCTTTTGGTAAACTCCAAGCGGGCTATCATGTGTCTTTTACTCAGGAGTGGCTTCTGTCTGCCCACTCTACCATGGTGGAGGGCTGCACAGATGGTTGTCCTTCTGGAAGGTTCTCCCATCTCCACAAAGGAACTCTAGAGCTTTGTCAGAGTGACCATTGGTTTTTGGTCACCTCCCTGACCAAGGCCCTTCTCCCCTGATATGTCAGTTTGGCCGGGCCAGCTCTGGGAAGATTATTGGTGGTTCAACGAACTTCTTCCAATGAATGATGGAGGCTACTGTATTCTTGGGGACGTTCAATGCTGCAGAAATGTTTTGGTACCCTTCCCCAGATCTGTGCCTCGACACAATCCTGTCTCGGCGCTCTACAGACAATTCCTTCAGCCTCATGGCTTGGTTTTTGCTCTGACATGCACTGTCAACTGTGGGACCTTATATAGACAGTTGTGTGCCTTTTCAAATCATGTCCAGTCAATTGCATTTACCACAGGTGGACACCAATCAAGTTGTAGGAACATGTCAAGAATGATCCATGGAAACAGGATGCACCTGAGCTCAATTTCGAGTCTCATAGCAAAAGGTCTGAATACTTACTGTAAGTAAATAAGGTATTTAATTTTTTATAAATGTGCAAATATTTCTAAAAACATGTTTTCATTTTGTCATGATGGGGTATTGTTTGTAGATTGGTGAGGAAAATCATTTATTTAATATATTTTAGAAAAAGGCTGTAACGTGACAAAATGTGGAAAAAGTCAAGGGGTCTGAACACATTCTGAATGCATTGTAAATGTACATGACTGTATTGTACAAGTGCTGGTCATCTATGGTTGTACCTGTAGACTTTCCATCACCATGAAGAAAACAATGACCATTACAGTAACTGAGTACATCGAGACATCAAGTGGTTTTTGATGATGTGATGGGATTATGTGGCTCAGTTGGTAGAGCATGGTGCTTGCGATGCTAGGGTAGTGGATTTGATTCCCATGGCCGACCATTACAAAACTGTATGCACTCACTACTGTAAGTTGCTCTGGATAAAATCATCTACTAAAATGGAAAACTAATGAACAGTCCATTTCAGTTTTCACATAGAAATAAATTGCATTTGCAAAGTATTTCAAGAAGCTGGAATTCATATATCAAGCAAGTGTTTTTATATTCCAAAAGTATTATCAGATGAACTGTTTTGTACAGATAATTAGTAGACTCAAGTTACAAATGCTGGTAAACACTACAATACATTTTGCCTTTACTAGTCCTGTACTACTAGAGGACCGATATAGACGTCTTAAGTGCAGGCCAAAAAATAATTCTGCACCCCACCTCTGTAACAAAATCGCAGCACCCCCACCCCAAACTACTTCCCACGGCTATGCCTGGTTGGACTTCATTTACTGTACTCATTTACTGTACTCATGCTCTCTCCTCCCTGTAAAAGTCTCCCAGACGTTGATCCCCAGGTGAGTCTGCTGGGCTATGGAAGTCCAAAGCACCACATGATAAAGAAACCTCCATCCTGTTGTCCGCTTATATGCAGACAGTTCCCCGAGGAAGGACGCAACTATCAAGGCTAGTTGTACCTTTTTTAAAGGCCACATTTTGGGGATGACGAAATGTGATATCGTTTTGTATAAACTCATTTTAATTTTGATTGATTACAAAACACACACTTTTTCATATGCACGTTAGTCACACTGACTTAAACTCAAAGACAATACTTGGAGCTTATGATTAAAAAAGGTCTAAAGTAAATACAAGTCTCATGTCCAGGGCGAAATATATTTTTGTTCATGTATCAGACATCACACAGGTGTGCCAACTAAAAAATATATCCCAGACCAGATGGAAGAACGGGACAAGTAGAGTTCATAAGTTCATAAGCATTGTTTAATACCTCTAGGGCAAGGGTAGGCAACCCTGGTCCCGGAGGGCCGCAGGCACTTCATGTTTTTGATTTAACCGACCTGGAAGACCAGGTGTGTTGAATTTAGGCAATCGCTGAACTGATCAATTATCTCAGTTGGTCCTGGCTGTGTTCAGCACATAAAAAACCTAATAGAACTGCCCTTTCAATGACTCATTGCTTCAAGCCACACGCCGGCACACACCCACCGAACAGAGCAAACGTATCAGTCTGTTCAAGAACGTACAAGAATGTTTTGAGAAACCATGGCACCGCACCCCCGGTGCCTAGTATAAACTAAATCCTGCAGTACCTGCGGCACTTCAGGTACAGGATTGCCTACCCCTGCTCTAGGGTCCTGCGGTGAAAGACTGCTGTGCAGGGTATTGGGCAACAGCTTTCTTCCAGGGCCCATATTCACAAAGCGTGATCTAGGATAAACCTCCCGCTTGTCAGCCAAATTATATGAAAACAACATTTGCCCCCAGTCAACTGTAAGTGCTGTTATTGTGATGTGGAAATGTCTAGGGAGCAACAACGGCTCAGCCGCGAAGTGGTAGGCCACACAAGCTCGAAGAACGGGACCACCGAGTGCTGAAGCACACAGCGAGTAGAAAAAACGCCTGTCCTCGGTTGCAACACTCACTACCGAGTTCCAAACTGCCTCTGGAAGCAACGTCAGCACAATAACTGTTCGTCGGGAGCTTCATGAAATGGGTCTACGTGGCCGAGCAGCCGGACACGAGTCATAATATCACCATGCGCAACGCCAAGTGTCGGGTGGAGTGGCATAAAGCTCACCGCCATTGGACTCTGGAGCAGTGGAAATGCTCAAACAGTCAATGCATACCTCCATACGGAAAAGCAGGTCTCTAGGTGGGTAAGGGCTTTGTGATGGAATGTGTGGGCATCGCTTCCTTTTAGGTGGTTGTAGAATTAAACAGCTCTTTTCTGGATGTTGATAACTAGCGGGTGTAGTCCTAATTCTGAACTACATGCATTGTTTGGGGTATATTTTTGCAGAATTCTACATGGAGTCTCAATTGGGTGTTTGTCCCATTTTGTGAATTCTTGGTTGGTAAGTGGACCCCAGAGCTCAATTATAGAGGGCAATGGGTTCTATAACTGATTTGAAGTGTTTTCTGCCAGATCCTAATGGGGATGTAGTTTTATGTTCCTTTTGATTCCTATTGCCTTCTCTCTCAGATCGTTCACAGCCTTGTGGAAGTTACCTGTGGTGTTAATGTTTAGGCCAAGGTAAGTATAATTGTTTTGCTCTCTCTCTCTCTCTTTGCATGGACATAGAACATGTCACATTGGAGTCCATTGCTTTTTATTATTTAATGTCATTTTCACAACCAGTCAGGGAGAGCAGTGATAAAGAGTTTGAACAGCACCTCCGTATTCACACCTCCATATATCTGGAATGTTAATAACTTGATTGCATTACCGCCAGGCTGCTGACTGACTCTGCAATGAGCTAATTTTGTTAACCTAATTATACAATGAATTGGTTAAAGTACTTAAAAATTACGCCTGACAAGAGCTATTAGCTGCGGCCCGGAATAGTCTCAGTCGGAGGGGCTTTGATGCTCCCAATCCTCTGGCTGCCGTCTCAATCCAGGGAGAAATGGGTCTTAATCCATCAGAATCATAACCTATGGGCAAAAGGCTGCATGGAGATGTGTCCCTCTACTACAGAGTATCCTCGTTATAAGAAATCTGTGCCTAATGGCAAAACATAGAATTAAGCAATAAGGCCCGAGGAGGTGTGGTATATGGCCAATATACCATGGCTAAGGGCTGTTCTTAGGCACAACGCCTGAACACAGCCATTAGCCGTGGTATATTGGCCATATATCACAAACTCCAGAGGTGCCTTATTGCTATTATAAACTGGTTACAAATGTAATTAGAGCAGTAAAAATAAATGTGTTGTCATACCATGGTATATGGTCTGATATACCACGGCTGTCAGCCAATCGGCATTCAGGACTCGAACCACCCAGTTTATAACAGTGAATATAGTAGTAATACAATTAAGAATTATATTGTGCATAATATAGTATTTATATTGGTATAGTCTACTGTATGTATATACTAACCCGCAGCTTGTTTTAATGTGTTAGTCATCAAACCATCCTCATACGGCAGCCAGTAGTCAGTGTTTTTTTGAAGGTGATATCTAGTGTTGGAACTAACCAGCCCTTTGACATCCCTTTGCCCTCAGATAGACACCCAGAGCAACATAACCCCCAGTTACTACTGCTCTACACACCTTTTCTAAACTTTTACTGTCCATACTGTCTATAAGTACCTTCATATACAGTACATATATATTTATACTTCGGAATCTGACATTGCTCGTTCTGATGTTCATTTTTGGGATTTGTGTGTATTGTTCTGTATTAGTTAATTTATTGTGCTAGAGTGTTTTTATCTAAACCAAAGTAGATCATTTTAGGATTGTTCTATACATCAGTTGGGGAGTCTATAAGCTCTAATATGTCCTGAACCTAGAATGCATCCCTGAAGTGTTTTCTTCCCAGGAGTAATGCAAGGCATTCCTGCTGGGATAGGAGGTAACAACAGGGCCTGGCCTGTTAAAAGTGTTGTAAAAATACTGTTAAAATATGCTTCAAATTATTAAAGGACAAAAAAGCGATTGTAATTGTGTTGAATTGTGTTTGGGAAATTAAGATTTAAAAAGGTAGTGGTACTATTTCATTCAGCTAAGTTATGTGTAGGCGGTTTAATTTACCCTGTCCCCCGGATCAACTTACTTGTGCCAAGAGATCACTTTTGGACAAACTGTGTTTTCAAAACTTTAACCTCTACGGAATCGGTGTCCCTGAACCAAGACGGTTGTTGCTAACATGCGCTAATGTGACTAGAATGACGTTGTAAGTAGCAGCCAACTTTCCAGGACATAGACATATCTTATATGGGCAGAAAGCTTAAATTCCTGTTAATCTAACTGCACTGTCCAAATTACAGTAGCTATTACAGTGAATAAATACCATGCTATTGTTTGAGGAGAGTGGACAACAATAAAACACTTATATCATGGCAACTGGGTTGATACATTCACCTCTGACGGTAAATAATGTTCTTACATTCAGTAATCTTGGGTTCTACAGTTTCATCCCCTGCTGTCTCTGGCCCCACACCCAGGTTACCCAGGTGTCTTTTCTGTAGGGAAGCTAATTATCCATCACGTATGACATTCTTGGGAGTGTGTAGACTTACATTTTTTATTACCATAACATTTTTGTATGTTCTCTATAGTTATGTACTTGAAAATGTATCAATTGACCAATTCGGCTCATTTGGAAAAACTCCTGGCAGACCTGACACATAATATAGTGTAGTAATGGAATGCTTCACTGAATCAGTCTGAAAAGTTGCACACACACTGCTGCCATCTGGTGGCCAAAATCTAAATTGCGCCTAAACTCCTATCTAATTTATCTCTTGCATTTCAAAGTGAAAAAAAAACATTTTACCACACCTAATGTGTTATTCTCTTACATTAATTTCACATTTCCGCAAACTTCAAAGTGTTTCCTTTCAAATGGTATCACGAAAATGCATATCCTTGCTTCAGGTCCAGGGCTACAGGTAGTTAGATTTGGGTATGTAATTTTAGGCAAAAATTGAAAAAAGGTTACAATCCTTAAGAGGTTGTTTACATGAAATGTGATTATTTCCAGAGATACAAAACATCCTGAAATATATGTAGCTATCATTGTTAGAAAGAATAGCATATTTCCCTTGATGGAATGATGCTCAATGTACAAAAGGGCTCAACTTACCCCACTCTTCCCTAATGTAGAATACAATTAGATTATTCAGGTGTGTTAGCTAGGGCTTGAGAAAACGTGTGAACCCTAACCCTAGCTTCATGTCCACATCCCAGTTCAACCATAATCGTAGCCTCAACCCTATCCCTAACAATAGTTTAACCCTAACCTTAGCTGTATGTGCATATCCAGGTTCAACCCTAACCCGAAGATGTCACAGATTCAAACGTAAGAGGGAGTGGGGTAAGTTGAGCCTCTTCTCTAGTCTGCAGTGACATAGTATTCTAGTCTGCGGTGACATGGGACTCCAGTTACGCAGTTAGATTAAACTGTCTGGGGTCTAATTAATCTCTCCCTGATGAATACATGAATGTGAAGAAGCCACATATATTACACAAGCCTTCCACCCACCCCAGGAATATGATTACCGCTTGTGTGTATTGTTCCGTATTAGTGCACTGTTGGAGCTAGAAACATAAGCATTTCGCTGCACCGGCAACAATATCTGTAAAATATGTGTACGCGACCAATACAACTTCATTTATACAGCCTTCATTGTCATGGTGGTGATAAGAGGCAGAGTGCTGGAGAAACATGACATCAGGGAACAAGGTCAAAGTTCAACACCACTGGAGAGAATGCAGCTGCATGGAGGAATCTGCACTCTGTACTTGTGTCATGATGAGACACAGGCATGGTGGAGGCAACGATACCGTACCTCACTTAGTTGGATGTGTGAGTTTATCAAAGTCAGTCAGCCAACTAATTGGTCTTGCTTTGTACCCCTCAGTGTTTCCTCCCTTGACCATCAACATGAAAAGGAAAATAAGAACGGTATGGGGGAGGGGAGGGGAGAGGACGAATGACAGGGGGAGGACAAAAGAAAAGGCAGACAAGAGAGGGAGAGAGAAAGGAACAATGGCCTGGACTTTCCACCAGTCACCTTGAAGTTGGTCAGTAACAGCTGTGACACATTTCCTGTTGTTGATGGTGTGAAGGTAGGCTTCCTACTGGGCACAGATGTCATTTCAATGTTTGGTTTTGATTTGCATTTGGTTCAGTTGTCAACCAACATTAATTCAATTTGAAATCAACAAAACATTTCACCATGTCATTGGATTAAGGTTAAAAGTTGGGTAAAAAACACTAAATTCCTTTAAGTCAATGACTTTATGCAAATCCAATCATTTTCCCACATTGATTCAACGTCTACATATTGCATTTTGGGACCGTAGTAGAGAGAATTACGAGTTTTAAGTTCCTCGGCATCCACATCATCTGTGTAGAGACGCACAACAGCGTCTCTACTTGCTATGGCGGCTGACGCCCCGGGTCCTCTTCAGATACTACCACTGCACCATCGAGAGCATCCTGACCGGTTCCATCACGGCCTGGTACGGGAATTTCTTCGTCCATGACCGCAAGGCCCTCCAATGGGTAGTGAAGACGGCCCAGTACATCACTGGGACCGTGCTTCCACCCATCCAGAAAATCTAATCGAAACAGTGCCTGAGGAGGGCACGCAGCATCATCAAGGACCCCCCACACACCAGCCACAAGCTGTTCTCTCCCTTATCTTTGGGCAGATGGTATCGGAGCATGAGGTCTGATACCAACAATCTCAAAGACAGTATCTATCGGACTGCTGAACACTTGAATTGGACTGACCACCTGCTCTGATTCTCTGCACCTTAGCACAAATCATAACTGCTGCTATCAGACTTTTATTATACTGCTCAATTTATACACTTCCTCTCCTCCCCTCTTCCCCAATACACGTGTAAATATTGTACCTTTCTGTATTATACTTTTGCTAAAATGTTTATTCTACTGAGCCATTTACTTTATGTTCGTATTTTTCTTTTTTTTTTAACTCAAAGTAAGCATTTTTGTTGGACGATGTATACCATGCCTATCCCTTACGTACAACTAATAAAACTTGAAACTGAAACATGATCATAGCAACGCCGCTCAGCAAAACGACGGCAGCCATCTTGAAAGACCTGGAGTATCTAAACATGGCCCAATGATTGATAGATCTGATCCCTGTACTGTGGCATACACCATAGAATGTTGTATACTGGGTGGAGGGTCTACCTAGTGACTAAACACACACACAGACACACACAGACAGACACACACACATTCATTTTCGAATCCAACGCTGGTATTTATTGACCTTGAGGTGGTGGATAATTTATAATGATCTTCTATAACCAATGGAGTCTTTCATTTTAAAATGGTCATAAATCTCTCTAGTTCTCTCCCACTCTGTCTGCCATACAAGCATTCCTCTGAAAGTGCATTAAGATCAAGGCCAGTTATAATATATTTTTATGTCCCTATGCTACCCACCACACACACACCCTGGACATGATTGACAGCGTGTGTGTTTGCTGATAAATGAACCACATGCAAGCATGAACGTACATACACACTCTCTCTCTCACACCATCCGTAGATGTTATAATGTGTGTTCGTTTCCATAGTTAAACAATGCTAATCTGTGTGAGGCTGCAGTGTCAGTCAGCTGTAGTGAACAGAGCACTTATCTCTCAGCAGCGGGATGCTCAGAGCCTGTTTGTTTTATCGTCTAGTCCCTCCACCTGCCTGGCTGCCTGTCACCAGCTAATCTCGACCATCACTTACTCACATATTTAAACTCACAAGAGCTTATCCACTTCCTCAAACACACACGCAAACAAGCACGCACGCACGCACACACATTCCCCCTTGGCATGCCACACAACAAAAGCTGCCATTGTAGTCAGACAGCAGGCAGGGAGAGTAGAGAAGCAGTTATCTGCTAGCTGTGGGTCTGTGGGTGGGGAGATAGATTCAAGGAGATCAGGCTTCCAGAGGATGAGGTCTGGATCAGATGAGAGGGAACATAATTTTGGGACATCTCATTTGACATCAAAGATGTTTTTACACCCCCTTGATTTCGCTTCCTTTAGGGAGATTTTTTGTTGTTGCAGAACACCCGAAACCTGACTAGTGTTTGATCAGTGAGTGTGTTTGTTGTGTTCATTGTCAAACACTACAACACTAGAAGAAAAACGCAGTCCTAATTTGTGTGATTCTCAGCTTTATAATGAGTTAGTGGCTGAAACAAGAGGCGATCGTTCTCATTCTGAACCGCCATCATTAATCTTGAGTCTGTCTATAAAATCGAATAAAAAGGCAGGGTGTAACAGTGCAACCGACCGGACCCAGATCTATGGTACCTATTGACCCAGTCAGCCAGTTCAATAAGTCACTTTGATAGGGAAGTCTGTGGGCTGCTTACGCTGAGTGTAGGGGGGGCATTTCTTTGCTTTTTGAATGCTACCCAGTTGAGTGACTTTATTTACTTAACCCTTCATCAAACCCTCACTCACAGCCTGCATGTCAAAGAAGACTAATATATGGCAGCCATCTTGAGAGCCGAGGGCCATACACGACTGATGGTTAGGCATAATGCAGGCTGTGTGCTGGGTGCATACCAGCATAATCGCTGGCCAGCAACATCCATTCCTAACCCCAAACACCCCATTACAGAGGGAAAGCTGTATTACAGTCTCAGAATGCACATACACACACACACACACACACACACATACACACACGCGCACACACACACACATACACACATACACACACGATAACACACGCACGCACGCGCACACACACACACACACACACACACACAAACAGACAAATACACACACACACATACACACACGCACATACACACACACACACACACACACACACAAACAGACGCAAAAGCACACACACGCACACAAATGATTCTGTCCCACATCTGTCAGCGCTCAACACACACCCTGAACCTGTCTTCTCTCCAGACACGGCAGCAGCCCCGACACCGTCTGTCTAAACACTTGACTCGTGGTTAAACAAAGACCAGCGTAACGTTGGGCTAATTTCGAAAGACTGCCGAAAGGTGCTAACTGCGTATTCTGTCCTGTTTGTTTGCTTTCCTTTTACGTGACGAGGTACTATCTCAATGCAGGAATCCAGGATAACACTGTTTGTCCACTCGAGGGAGTTGATCAGTTTTGACTGGATTTTCTCACTCTGTTATTAGATTGAAATCCCTGAGAATTGCAAAAAAAGCTCATGTGACTAGCAGCTTGATTTTCATTGCTGCTTTCCCTATGTGTGTGTTTGTGTTTTCCTGAGCCTGCCTGTGTTTGTATGAGAGACCGCATAATAAATTAAGAAGGAAGGATGACATTTGCCTTATTGGCCCTGTCAGTCATGGTCTGGGGCGGGGGCCGTGTCAGAGTTGTCAGAGTGCTCGTCAGGCTTTGATGTCACGAGGGCCGAGGCACAGATCGTGGTGTAAGTAAATCATTGCCTATCAGCCATGTCACATCAAACAAATACTTATCACCCTGTTTCAGTGACATCCGTCATCTTACGGCTGACAGCCAGGATCGAGATGATCTCTTTATGTAATCCCTATAACTGGAATTACACTAAACAAAAATTCAAACACAACATGCAACACTTTCAAAGATTTGGTATGCACATTAATATAAAGAAATCAGTCAATTAAAATACATTCATTAGGCCCTAATTTCAGATGACTGGGAATACAGATACCTTTTTTTTAAGTATGGGTGTGGATCAGAAAACCAGTCATTATCTGGTGTGACCACCATTTGCCTCATGCAGCGTGACATTTCTCCTTTGCATAGAGTTGATCAGGCTGTTGATTTTAGCCTGTGGAATGTTGTTCCACTCCTCTTCAATGGTTGTGCATCATGTCTGGTCAATATGCAGGCCATGGAAGAACTGGTACATTTTCAGCTTGTTTACAGATCCTTGTGACATGGCCATGCATTATCATGTTGCAACATGAGGTGATGGCGGTGGATGAATGGCACACCAATGGGTCATTCATCCCATTGACACGGTATCTCTGTACATTCAAATTTCCATCGATAAAATGCAATTGTGTTCGTTGTCCATAGCTTATACCTGTCCATACAATAACCTCACCGCCACCATGGGGCACTCTGTTTACAACGTTGACATCAGCAAACTATTCGCCCACATGACGCCATACACATGGTCTGCGGTTGTGAGGCCGGTTGGACGTATTGTCAAATTCTGTAAAACAATGTTGGAGGTGGCTTATGGTAGAAAAATTGACATTACATTCTCTGGCAACAGCTCTGGTGGACATTCCTGCAGTCAGCATGCCAATTGCATGCTCCCTCAAAACATGAGATATCTGTGGTGTTTTGTGACACAACTGCACATTTTAGAGTGTCCTTTTATTATCCCCAGCACAAGGTGCAACTGTGTAATGATCATGCTGTTTAATCAGCTTCTCGATATGCCACACTTGTCATGTGGATGGATTGCATTGGCAAAGGAGAAATGCTCAATAAACAGGGATGTAAACTAATTTGTACACATTTTAGAGAAAAAGGTTTTGGTGCGTATGGAAAATTTCTGGGATATTTTATTTCAGCTCATGAAACATGGGACCAACACTTTACATGTTGTGTTTTATGTTTTTGTTCAGTGGACAGATTAGCCTATTGAGCGTAGAGCTGAAAGGTGTCACACTGTTCCTGCCCCTGACTCCAATAATCAACGAAGCTAGATATTTACTGTAGGAGAGAGTGGTTTAAGTTGAGCCTCCCTTGTTTCTTGGAAACAATACACAATTTTCACCAAGTCAAACTAATTTATTGTGCTATAGGTTTTATGACGCTTTTATCTAAACCAAAGTAGATCATTTTAGGATTGTTCTATACATCAGTTGGGGAGTCTATGTTTACTTCTTTCTTCTTCACTTCTTCTGAAATGTTTTCTTCCCAGGCGTAATGCAAGGCATTCCTGCTGGGATAGGAGGTAAATACAGGGCCTGGCCTATGTTAAAAGTGTTGTAAAAAGTACTAAGTGTTTGTTAGTTGTTCAAATATGCTTCAAATTATTAAAGGACAAAAAAGCGATTGTAATTGGCCCGGGTATCCTGGAAGGATTTTGACCTCATCCCGTCAGTAGAGGATGCCTGGTTATTCTTTAAAAGTGCTGCCTCACCATCTTCCATTCAGAACACGTTGAACCAGGAACAGATATAGCCCTTGGTTCACTCCAAACCTGACTGCCCTTGACCAGCACAAAAACATCCTGTGGTGTACTGCATTAGCATGGAATAGCCCCAGTGATATGCAACTTTTCAGGGAAGTTAGGAACCAATATACACAGGCAGTTAGGAACGCAAAGGCTAGCTTTTCAAACAGAAATTTGCTTCCTGCAGCACTAATTCCAAAAAGTTCTGGGACACTGTAAAGTCCATGGCGAATAAGAGCACCTCCTCCCAGCTGCCCACTGCACTGAGGCTAGGAAACACTGTCACCACTGATAAATCCATGATAATTGAGAATTTCAATAAGCATTTTTCTACGGCTGGCCATGCATTCCACCTGGCTACCCCTACCCCAGTCAACAGCCCTGCACCCCCCCACAGCAACATTCCCAAGCCTCCCCCATTTCTCACCCAAATCCAGATAGCTGATGTTCTGAAAGAGCTGCAAAATCTGGACCTCTACAAATCAGCCGGGCTAGACAATCTGGACCCTTTGTTTCTAAAATGATCTGCCGAAATAGTTGCATCCCCTATTACTAGCCTGTTCAACCTTTCTTTCGTATCGTCTGAGATTCCCAAAGATTGGAAAGCTGCCGCTGTCATCCCCCTCTTCAAAGGGGTAGACACTCTAGACCCAAACTGCTACATACCTATATCTATCCTACCATGCCTTTCTAAGGTCTTGTGAAATGCCAAGTTAACAAACAGATCACCGACCATTTCCAATCCCACCGCTCGAGACCCCTTCTCCGCTATGCAATCTGGTTTCCGAGCTGATCATGGGTGCACTTCAGCCATGCTCACGGTCCTAAACGATATCATAACCTCCATCGATAAAAGACAATACTGTGCAGCTGTATTCATCGACCTGGCCAATGCTTTCGACTCTGTCAATCACCACATTCTTATCCGCAGACTCAGCAGCCTTGGTTTCTCGGCATACACATCAAATGACTGCCTCACCTGGTTCACCAACTACTTCTCAGACAGGGTTCAGTGTGTCACCGCCATCAGAGGGCCTGTTGTCTGCCATAAAGACCTCTGGCAGTCTCTATGGAGGTGCCACAGGGTTCAATTCTCAGGCCGACTCTCTTCTCTGTATACATCAATGATGTTGCTCTTGCTGCTCAGGCCGACTCTCTTCTCTGTATACATCAATGATGTTGCTCTTGCTGCTGGTGATTCTCTGATCCAACTCTACGCAGACGACACCATTCTGTATACTTCTGGCCCTTCTTTGGACACTGTGTTAACAAACCTCCAAACGAGCTTCAATGCCATACAACTCTCCTTCCGCGACCTGCAACTGCTCTTAAATGCAAGTAAAACTAAATGCATGTTCTTCAACTGATCGCTGCCTGCACCTGCTTGCCCATCCAGCATCACCACTCTGGACAGTTCTGACTTAGAATATGTGGACAACTACAAATACCTAGGAGTCTGGCTAAACTGTAACTCTCCTTCCAGACTCACATTAATAATTTCAGATCCAAAATTAAATCTAGAATCGGCTTCCTATGTCGCAACAAAGCTTCCTTTACTCATGCTGCAAAACATACCATCGTAAAACTGACTATCCTACCGATCCTCGACTTCGGCGATGTAATCTACAAAATTGCTTCCAACACTCTACTCAGCAAACTGGATGCAGTTTATCACAGTGCCATCCGTTTTGCCACTAAAGCACCTTATACCACCCACCACTGCGACCTGTATGCTCCAGTCGGCTGGCCCTCGCTACATATTCGTCGCCAGACCCACTGGGAGTCCGCCTTGGGAACCTGGAGAGGCTTGGGCGAGTAGCTGCGGGGGGGGGGCGGAGCTGTTGGCCGAGGTTGGAGTAGCCAGGCGGAAGGCATGGCCAGCCGTTGAGAAATGCTTGTTGAAGTTTTCGATAATCATGGATTTATCGGTGGTGACCGTGTTACCTAGCCTCAGTGCAGTGGGCAGCTGGGAGGAGGTGCTCTTGTTCTCCATGGCCTTTACAGTGTCCCAGAACTCTTTGGAGTTGGAGCTACAGGATGCAAATTTCTGCCTGAAGAAGCTGGCCTTAGCTTTCCTGACTGACTGCGTGTATTGGTTCCTGACTTCCCTGAACAGTTGCATATCGCGGGGACTATTCGATGCTATTGCAGTCCGCCACAGGATGTTTTTGTGCTGGTCGAGGGCAGTCAGGTCTGGATTGAACCAAGGGCTATATCTGTTCTTAGTTCTGCATTTTTTGAACGGAGCATGCTTATCTAAAATGGTGAGGAAGTTACTTTTAAAGAATGACCAGGCATCCTCAACTGACGGGATGAGGTCAATGTCCTTCCAGGATACCCGGGCCAGGTCGATTAGAAAGGCCTGCTCACAGAAGTGTTTTAGGGAGCGTTTGACAGTGATGAGGGGTGGTCGTTTGACAGCGGCTCCGTAGCAGATACAGGCAATGAGGCAGTGATCGCTGAGATCCTGGTTGAAGACAGCGGAGGTGTATTTGGAGGGCCAGTTGGTCAGGATGACGTCTATGAGGGTGCCCTTGTTTACAGATTTAGGGTTGTACCTGGTGGGTTCCTTGATGATTTGTGTGAGATTGAGGGCATCTAGCTTAGATTGTAGGACTGCCGGGGTGTTAAGCATATCCCAGTTTAGGTCACCTAACAGAACAAACTCTGAAGCTAGATGGAGGGCGATCAATTCACAAATGGTGTCCAGGGCACAGCTGGGAGCTGAGGGGGGTCGGTAGCAGGCGGCAACAGTGAGAGAATTATTTCTGGAGAGAGTAATTTTCTAAATTAGTAGTTCGAACTGTTTGGGTATGGACCTGGAAAGTATGACATTACTTTGCAGGCTATCTCTGCAGTAGACTGCAACTCCTCCCCCTTTGGCAGTTCTATCTTGATGGAGAATGTTATAGTTGGGTATGGAAATCTCAGAATTTTTGGTGGCCTTCCTGAGCCAGGATTCAGACATGGCAAGGACATCAGGGTTAGCAGAGTGTGCTAAAGCAGTGAGTAAAACAAACTTAGGGAGGAGGCTTCTGATGTTGACATGCATGAAACCAAGGCTTTTTCGATCACAGAAGTCAACAAATGAGGGTGCCTGGGGACATGCAGGGCCTGGGTTTACCTCTACATCACCCGCGGAACAGAGGAGGAGTAGTATGAGGGTGCGGCTAAAGGCTATCAAAACTGGTTGGCTAGAGCGTTGGGGACAGAGAATAAAAGGAGCAGATTTCTGGGCATGGTAGAATATATTCAGGGCATAATGCGCAGACAGGGGTATGGTGGGGTGCGGGTACAGCGGAGGTAAACCCAGGCACTGGGTGATGATGAGAGAGGTTGTATCTCTGGTCATGCTGGTTGTAATTGGTGAGGTCACCGCATGTGTGGGAGGTGGGACAAAGGAGGTATCAGGGGTATGAAGAGTGGAACTAGGGGCTCCTTTGTAAACTAAAACAATGATAACTAACCTGATCAACAGTATACAAGGCATATTGACATTTGAGAGAGACATACAGCGAGGCATACAGTAATCACAGGTGTTGAATTGGGAGAGCTAGCTAAAACAGTAGCTAAAACAGTAGGTGAGACAACAGCTAATCAGCTAGCACAACAACAGCAGGTAAAATGGCGTTGACTAGGCAGGGAGGGTCGGATTAACTACACACAGAGCCTGAGTGCGGCTGGGGCCGACAGATAAAACATAAACAAGCAGAATGGAGTACCGTGATTAATGGACAGTCCAGCATGCATCAGCTATGTAGCCAAGTGATCAGTGACCAGGGGGCAGCGGTGGATGGGGCAGGGAAGCTAGACTGGCGAGTATTATCCAGGTTTTAAAAAACTGGCTGGCTGTGCAGAAGGTAAAAGCCGCTAGCAGTGGCTAACAATGACTAAATAGCTTGTAGCTAGTTAGCTGGTTAGCTTCTGGAGGTTCTTGAATGTGTTCTAAAAATTACAAATAATAGCGATTCCGTATCACATTGGGTGAGGCAGGTTACCGGAAGGTATAATCGAATTAAAAATCTAAAAGAGATTGAAAGTAAATATGGGTCCAGTGAGTGGTTGGGACGCGGCGGTTCAGACGGTTAGCAGGCCTGTGCTAACAAGCTAACAGTTAGTAGGCCGGGGCTAAACAAGGTAGCAGTTAGCGGACCGGGGCTAAACAAGCTAGCAGTTAGCAGGCCGAATTAGCAAGCAAGGAGATAGCAAGGGCTAGAAAGTTAGCCTTTGGGGGACGTCGCGATGGGGTGAGTCTGTTTATGCCTCTTCATGCGGTGACATCGATAGACCGGTCGTGGGTCCAGATATTGTAGCCCAGGAGTATGCTTCGGTGGTAGCACAGGAGCTCTGGCCGGGCTAGCTTCAAGCTAAGTGGATGGAAACGCTAGCCAGGAGTAATCATCCGGGGTTGCGGTTAGCTAGTTAGCTAGTTGTGAAGATCCAATTGAAAATGTTCCGTTTGCGGTGGGAATCCGGGGATAAAAAATAATAGGTCCGTTATGCTCTGGTTAGAGTCGCGTTGTTCGAACTGGCGAGAGCTTTGCGAGCTAAAGGTTAGCTGAAGACCGCTAGCAATGGTTTGCTGACTGATAGCTGGTAGTTAGCTGGCTAACTTCAGTTGAGGGGTTCCGGATCCGAAGTAAATATAAATACTTTAGAAAAAAAAGCAGATCCGCGCTACATTGGGTGAGGCGGGTTGCAGGAGAGTATTTAGAAGTTGAGGTTTAGCTAAATGTTTTAAAAGATATGCCAGGAAAAATATGTTAAAAAAACGATATATACAAGGGACACGACACGACAAGATGTCTGACTGCTACGCCATCTTGGATTACGCAGTTAGATTAAACTGTCTGGGGTGTAATTAATCTCTCCCTGATGAATACATGAATGTGAAGAAGCCACATATATTACACAAGCCTTCCACCCACCCCAGGAATATGATTACCACTGCCCTAGAAAGCAGGGGAGAAACCGTTTATCACCTGAACAAGCATAACCATGTCATGTTGAAGATTACTCACCGTCCTGCATACCAAGCTGACACCTTATGAAATATATCTTCCCCCTGCGCTGACCTCACTTTCTGCTGAACTAGCACAGTTTCTCTCTCTCTGCGCGTGTGTGTCTCTCTCTCTCTCTCTCTCTTGTCCTGTCTCATTGTCTCTTTGTCTGTCTCTCGTTCTCTCTTTCTCTCTTTTTATCTGAACATTGAAGTCACCACTTTTTTTTCCTTTAACAAGTGAAGAGTCCAACGTGAATGATTTTACTGCTCTCCAGGGAACAGGCACAGAAGGCGGCTGCATTCTGAGAATTCGTAGGCGATCGAATAAACCACGACTTCCTTCCATTCTGCGAGCAAACACGCAATCTTTGGAAAATGAAATCGATGACCTAAGATTAAACCACCAACAGGACATTCAAAACTGTAACATCTTCACGGAGTCGTGGCTGTAGGACGACATTATCAATGTACAGCTGGCTGGTTATAATCTGTACCGGCAGAACAGTGGCGTCTGGTAAGACAAGGGGCAGCGGACTACGTATTTTTGTAAATAACAGCTGTTGCATGACATCTAAGGAAGTCTCAAGTTTTGCTCGCCTGAGGTAGAGTATCTCATGATAAGCTGTCGACAACTCAATCCACCCAGAGAGTTTTCATCTGTATTTTTCGAAGCTGTCTACATACCCCCACAGACGGATGCAGGCACATAGACCGCACTGAATGAGCTCTATTCCGCCATAAGCAAACAGGAAAATGCTCATCCAGAGGCTGCGCTCCTAGTTTCCGGGACTTTAATGCAGGGAAACTTAAATCCGTCATACCAAATTTCTATCAGCATGTTAAATGTGCAACCAGAGGGGGAAAAAACTCTGGATCACCTTTACTCCACACACATTGATGCATACAAAGCTCTCCCTCGCCCTCTATTTGGTAAATCTGACATAATTCTATCCTGATTCCTGCTTACAAGCAAAAATTAAAGCAGGAAGCACCAGTGACTCAATCAATAAAAAAGCTGTCAGATGAAGCAGATGCTAAACTACAGGACGTTTTTTCTAGCACAGACTGGAATATGTTCCAGGACTACTCCGATGGCATTGAGGAGTACACCACATCAGTCATTGGCTTCATCAATAAGTGCATCGATGACGTCGTCCCCACAGTGACCATACGTACATACCCCAACCAGAAGCCATGGATTACAGGCAGCTCCCGCACTGAGTTATAGGCTAGAGCTGCCACTTTCAAGGAGCGGGACTCTAACCTGGAAACTTATAAGAAATCCCACTATGCCCTCCGATGAACCATAAAACAGGCAAGGCAATACAGAACTACTACACCGGCTCTGACGCTCGTCGGATGTGGCAGGGCTTGCAAACTATTACAGACTACAAACGGACGCACAGCCCGAGAGCTGCCCAGTGACACGAGCCTACCAGACGAGCTTCGAGGCAAATAACACTTAAACATGCATGAGAAAACCAGCTATTCCGGAAGGCTGTGTGATCACGCTCTTCACAGCCGATGTGAGTAATACCTTTAAAAGAGGTCAACATTCACAAGGCCGCAGGGCCAGACGGATTACCAGAACGTGTACTGCGAGAATGCAGTGACCAACTGGCAAGTGTCTTCACTGATATTTTCAACCTCTCCCTGTCCGAGTTTGTAATATCAACATGTTTTAAGCAGACCACCATAGTCCCTGTGCCCAAAAACACTAAGTTAACCTGCCTAAATGACTGCCGACCAGTAGTACTCACGTCTGTAGCCCTGAAGTGCTTTGAAATGCTGGTCATGGCTCACATCAACACCATTATCCCAGAAACCCTAGACCCATTCCAATTTGCATACCGCCCCAACATATTCACAGATGATGCCATCTCTATTGCACTCCACACTGCCCTTTCCCACCTGTGCAAAAGGAACACCTATGTGAGAATGCTATTCATTGACTACAGCTCAGCGTTCAACACCATAGTGCCCTCAAAGCTCATCACTTAGCTAAGGACCCTGGGTCAAAACACCTCCCTCCATAACTGGATCCTGGACTTCCTGACGGACCGGACCCAGGTGGTAAGGGCAGGTAAAAACACATCTGCCACGCTGATCTTCAACACGGGGCCCCTCAGGGCTGTGTGCTCAGTCCTCTCCTGTACTCCCTGTTCACTCATGACTGCACAGCCAGGCACGACTCCAACACCATCATTAAGTTTGCCGATGACACAACAGTGGTAGTTCTGATAACCGACAACGACGAGACAGCCTATGGGGAGGAGTTCAGAGACCTGGCCATGTGGTGCCAGGACAACAACCTCTCCCTCAATGTGATCAAGACAAAGGAGATGATTGTGGACTACAGGAAAAAGAGGACCAAGCACACCCCCATTCTCACCGACAGGGCTGTAGTCAAGCAGGTTAAAAGCTTCAAGTTCCTTGGTGTCCACATCACCAACAAACTAACATGGTCCAAGCACACCAAGACAGTCGTGAAGAGGGCACGACAAAGTCTCCCCTCAGAAGACTGAAAATATTTTACATGGGTCCTCAGATCCTCAAAAGGTTCTACAGCTGCACCATTGAGAGCATCTTGACTGGCTTGAAAACGATAACTGCATGGCACCCGACCTCAAGACGCTACAGAGGTTGGTGACTAGGGCCCAGTACATCACTGTTGCCGAGCTCCCTGCCATCCAGGACCTCAATACCACGTATTTTTTTTCAAAGACTCCAGCCACCCAAGCCATAGAGTGTTGTCAAGCGGTACCAGTGCATCGAGTCTGGAACCAACAGGATCCTGAACAGCTTCTACCTCCAAGCCATAAGACTGCTAAACAAGACTGCTAATTGGCTAATCAAATGGCTACCTGCTGCTGCTACTGTCTATTATCTTTACTGTTGCCTAGTCACTTTAACCCTACCTATATGTACATATCTACCTCAATTACCTTGAGTATAGCAAAGATATTATTTTTTGTCATTGTTATTAATTATTCACTGTGTATTTATTATTTTTTTATTGTTAACTCTGCATTGTTGAAAAATGACTTGTGTTTACGGAGCACGTGATAAATAAAAAAAAATTGATTTGATTTACAGTACCAGTCAAAAGTTTGGACACAACTACTCATTCAAGGGTTTTCCTTTATTTGTACTATTTTTTTACATTGCAGAATAAGAGTGAAGACATCAAAACTATGAAATAACACATATGGAATCATGTAGTAACCAAAAAAAGTGTTAAACAAATCAAAATATATTTTATATTTGAGATTCTTCAAAGTAGCCACCCTTTGCCTTGATGGCAGCTTTGCATATTCTTAGCATTCTCTCAACCAGCTTCATGAGATAGTCACGATGAATGCATTTCCATTAACAGGTCTGCCTTGTTAAAAGTTAATTTGTGGAATTTCTTTCCTTCTTAATTAATTTGAGCCAATCAGTTGTGCTGTGACAAGGTAGGGGTGATATACAGATGATAGGCCTATTTGGTAATAAACCAAGTCCATATTATGGAAAAACAGCTCAAGTAAGCAAAGAGAAATGATGGTCCATCACTACTTTAGGACATGAAGGTCAGTCAATCCCGAACATTTCAAGAACTTTGAAAGTTTCTTCAAGTACAGTCACAAAAACAATCAAGCGCTGTGATGAAACTGTCTCTCATGAGGAAAAGAAGACCCAGAGTTACCTCTGCTGCAGAGGATACATTCATTAGAGTTAGATTGCAGCCCAAATAAATGCTTTACAGAGTTCAAGTAACAGACACATCTCAACATCAACTGTTCAGAGGTGAGTGCGTGAATCATGCCTCATGGTCAAATTACGGCAAATAAACCATTACTCAAGGACACCAATGATAAGAAGAGACTTGCTTGGGCCAAGAAACATGAGCAATGGACATTAGACCGTTGGCTATCTGTCCTTTGGTCTGATGAGTCCAATTTCAGATTTTTAGTTCCAACTGCAGTGTCTTTGTGAGACGCAAAGTAGGTGAATGATGATCTCCGCATGTGTGGTTCCCACCGTGAAGCATGGAGGGCGAGGTGTGATGGTGTGGGGGTGCTTTGCTGGTGACACTGTCAGTGATTTATTTTCAATTCAAGGCACACTTAACCTGCATGGCTACCACACCTCCAGGCTGTGTAAGGGCTATTTGACCAAGAAGGAGAGTGATGGAGTTCTACATCAGATGTCCTGGTCTCCACAATCAACCAACCTCAAACCAATTGAGATGGTTTGGGATGAGTTGGACCGCAGGGTGAAGGAAAAGCAGCCAACAAGTGCTCAGCAAATGTGGGAACTTCTTCGAGATTGTTGGAGAAGCATTCCAGGTGAAGCAAGTTAAGAGTGTGCAAAGCTGTCATCAAGGCAAAGGGTGGCTACTTTGAAGAATCTAACATCTAAAATATATTTTGATTTGTTTTAACACTTTTTTGGTTACTACATGATTCCATAGGTGTCATTTCATAGTTTTGAATGTCTTCCCTGTTATTCTACAATGTAGAAAATAGTACAAATAAAGAAAAAATGAGAGAGAGAGATGAGTAACTCCAAGATGAGTATCGCCAAGTACTCCGCCTCCCCCCATCACGAGCTCGCTCTCTCGCTCTCGCCTCGCTTTCTCAGTCTCTTTCTCATCCTTGTGTAAGGTTTGCGCAGTCTATCTATTTTGCCAGGTAAGTCTCCATAACTCATCTTATTGGCAGAAGGATTGATAACTCATAACAAGTGCATGGAAACTCTCTCCGACCACATCTGGTAGAAAGGTTAGAGTTGTTATTTAGTAGCTGAAAGATCAAGTCTCTCCTCTGTAACTCCTGCCAAGAGGTAACTGGGCTGGGGAGTCGTAAGTTACCCCTGGCACACTGTGTGTGTTTTCTTTATTGTGGGACATGATGAATGGCTTGGAGAACAAGGCTGAGTATACATCATATCACCTTTAATGGTTACACATTTCTGGGGCCATAACTCAATGTTTTTAAATAGAAAAAAGTGAAATATAGCATTGTATATTTCTCCCCTCGACACGTTTACGAGTCCTCCCTGCACTATAAACCCAGTGATTGCTATTTCAAAGTACCATGTCAGACCCTGAGCTCTGAACACTGCCAGCTGCCTCAGCAGAGAGAGGGGAAAGAAGGGGGCGGAGGAGGAGGGGAAAAAAGAGAGAGAGGCGGGTGGAGAAACAAAAATTTTAGCACTTGCAAAAGTTGAGTGTCTATTCAGAAAGTATCTCTTGTGGCTGTAAATTTATCGTGTTGTGCTTACTGCTTTTAAAACCCAAACCATGGCCTGGCTAGGGCCGTTCATTCCACTGAAGTAGCTAGAGACGATTCCAGTCTGACAGTCAGTCAGTACCTGTTTGGGGAGAGGAAACACTCTGTAGACCAATAGTTTAAGATACATGGGAAATAACGTTGTTATATGCGCGTCTTCTTAGATTTACTTGAAATGCAAAGTGTTTCTGTTTGGGCAGATGAATCAGGCGTCATGAATTTGTAGTCGTTTCCATCAATCATCCTACTAGCCTGATTTTCAAAACATATCAACATTATCCAGTACATTCTTGTCCATGAAATTACTCTCTGACATTTTATTTTATCTATGACTGACAGGAAATGATTGAAATTTAACTGTGCTGAGTGTGTTTTTGTAACAGATGCATAGCGAGACAGGAACAACACGCAAGGTATGCACCCTCATTCCAGTACACTCCGCTAGCTACCCCCTCAACAAATCACATTTATGGCGTTGTGATCTGGAACCCATTTAAAGAAGTATTCTAACCCATCACTCACCTGCCAACCAACTGAGCCACTTCACATTTTCTTTAGACATTCTGCAAGCTGCTGTTTATACTATATGTATACCAAGTTGATATACACTACCGTTCAAAAGTTTGGGGTCACTTAGAAATGTTCTTGTTTTTGAAAGAAAAGCACTTTTTTTTGTCCATTTAAAATAACATCAAATTGATCAGAAATAGATTGTAGACATTGTTAATGTTGTAAATGACTATTGTAGCTGGAAACGGATGATTTTTATGGAATATCTACATAGGCGTACAGAGGCCCATTATCAGCAACCATCACTCCTGTGTACCAATGGCACATTGTGTTAGCTAATCCAAGTATATTATTTGAAAAGGCTAATTGATCTTTAGAAAACCTAGTCTCAATGTCAACAGTGAAGAGGCGACCCCCGGGATGCTGCCCTTCTAGGCAGAGCTGCGAAGAAAAAACCTTATCTCAGACTGGCAAATAACATTGTTAATGTTTAAGATTAAGATGGGCAAAAACACAGACACTGGACAGAGACATGGCTTTTTCTTTGCAACTCTGCCTAGAATGCCAGCATCCCGGAGTCGCCTCTTCACTGTTGACATTGAGACTGGTGTTTTGCGGGGTACTATTTAATGAATCTGCCAGTTGAGGACTTGTGAGGTGTCTGTTTCTCAAAATAGACACTCTAATGTACTTGTCCTCTTCTTAGTTGTGCACCGGGGCCTCCCACTCCTCTTTCTATTCTGGTTAGAGCCAGTTTGCGCTGTTCTGTTAAGGGAGTTGTACACAGCGTTGTACGAGATCTTCAGTTTCTTGGCAATTTCTCGCATGGAATAGCGTTCATTTCTCAGAATAAGAAATGACTGACAAGTTTCAGAAGAAAGTTATTTGTTTCTGGCCATTTTATACCTGCAATCAAACCCACAAATGCTGATGCTCCAGATACTCAACTAGTCAAATAAGGCCAGTTTTGTTGCTTCTTTAAACAGAACAACAGTTTTCAGCTGTGGTAACATCATTGCAAAAGAGTTTTCTAATAATTTAGCCTTTTAAAATGATAAACTTGGATTAGCTAACACAACATGCCATTGGAACACAGGAGTGATAGTTGCTGATAATGGGTCACTGTACACCTACATAGATATTCCATTTTTTTTTAAATCTGCCTTTTCCAGCTACAATAGTCATTTACAACTTTAACAATGTCTACACTGTATTTCTGAACAATGTGATGGTATTTTAATGGACAAAAAATGTGCTTTTCTTTCAAAAACAAAGGCAAATCTGTGACCCCAAACTTTTGAACGGTAGTGTACCTCTCTCTCCCTCTGTCCTTTAAAAAATATTTTCCTTTTATCTATTTACCTCTTGTTCTCTCTCTCTCTCTCTCTCTCTCTCTCTCTCTCTCTCTCTCGTTCTCTCTCTCTGTCTCTCTCTCTCTCTCTCGTTCTCTCTCTCTGTCTCTCTCTCTCTCGTTCTCTCTCTCTGTCTCTCTCTCTCTCTCTTGTTCTCCCTCTCTTGTTCTCTCTCGTTCTCTCTCTATCTCGTTCTCTCTCTCTCTCTCTCTCGTTTCTCTCTCTCTCTCTCTCTCTTGTTCTCTCTCTCTCGTTCTCTCTCTCTCTCTCTCTCTCTCTCTCTCTCTCTCATTCTCTCTCTCTCTCTGTCTCTCTCTCTCTTGTTCTCTCTCTCTCTCTCTCATTCTCTCTCTCTCATTCTCTCTCTCTCTCTCATTCTCATTCTCTCTCTCTCGCTCTCTCTATCTCTCTCAACCCTCTCCCCCCCTCTCTCTCACTCTCTCGTTCTCATGCTCTCTCTCTCTCGTTCTCATTCTCTCTCTCTCTCTCTCTCTCTCGCTCTCGCTCTCGCTATCTCTCTCGCCCCTCCCTCTCTCTCTCACTCTCTGTCTTTCTCTCTCTTTCTCAGGATCAGTCTATTAAAATGTGTCCTGGCCTATTGCCACTTGACACATCATCCATGTAAGCTGGGGCCAGGGAGAATGATTGTTGTGTAAATCTTTAGACCTTTTTAGAAGATCAAAGTTGCCAGGCATAAATCACATAATTCCTTACAAATCCACACATTCCGCGAAGAGGGAGATGGGGAGAAAAGCACCCGCTTCCGCCAACCCTTTTATACATGTGTGGAGAGTTGTTGGAGAGTTTGTTCAAAGCGCTGTTAAAGAGTTGGACGCCAAGACTGATATTAACACTGAATATGTACATAATATAACTGTCATTTCCCTCATTGTTGTTTTGAGCCACTAAAGTTAAGAACGTGTTGAAAATGATTCTTATTGACAGTGGATCTAACTCTGACCTCTGGGTGAACAGATGTGGTTCCACTTACTGCCACAGCTAACTATCTTTCTTCTGTATCTAGTGTGAGTTACTCATCCCTGATATAAGTTGTGTGGTATGTACTGCCACACACACACACACACACACACACACACACACACACACACACACACACACACACACACACCGCCTCTTACATATATAAATGACAAAACTTGGGTTAGCTTTGAAGAAATATAATCATTCCAGACGTACTGTACAGCGTCTGTCTCTGCTTATGTCTGCGAAGGCCTGGAAATGATCAAATGAAGTTTTTAAATGAGGCTACCACCCAGAGCACACAGAGGGATATTATTTTGACAACTCGATGCCCCGAGGGGGTGAGCGGGCCGTTTTTGATGTGTGATCCACCGATGCTTTGGATGGCAGATTTTATCGGCAAACAAGACAGGCGAGCACTGCACTGCGACATGGAGCATAGCGATAAATAAAAGGGGGTTGACTGATAAAAATGTCAAGGATTATCTCTACTTTGCGGGCCTCTTGTGATGTCACATCAAAAAGGATTTGGTGGAAATGATTTTGGCAGGAAGAGAGGTGGTGATGGGAAGGAGGGATGATGGAGGGGTACAGTGTATGTGTGAGAAAGAGGATTTGGTGGAAATGATTTTGGCAGGAAGAGAGGTGGTGATGGGAAGGAGGGATGATGGAGGGGTACAGTGTATGTGTGAGAAAGAGGATTTGGTGGAAATGATTTTGGCAGGAAGAGAGGTGGTGATGGGAAGGAGGGATGATGGAGGGGTACAGTGTATGTGTGAGAAAGAGGATTTGGTGGAAATGATTTTGGCAGGAAGAGAGGTGGTGATGGGAAGGAGGGATGATGGAGGGGTACAGTGTGTGTGAGAAAGAGGATTTGGTGGAAATGATTTTGGCAGGAAGAGAGGTGGTGATGGGAAGGAGGGATGATGGAGGGGTACAGTGTATGTGTGAGAAAGAGGATTTTGTCTTCCGTCACTTAATTCCTTCGCTGCCTTTTCTTTTGGATCTGACACCTCTGTGGAGAGGACACAGAGTATTAATTAGTTGTAATTCCTTCGCTGCCTTTTCTTTTGGATCTGACACCTCTGTGGAGAGGACACAGAATATTAATTAGTTGTAATTCCTTCGCTGCCTTTTCTTTTGGATCTGACACCTCTGTGGAGAGGACACAGAGTATTAATTAGTTGCGACTCTCAGGGTCGGAGCGCAGTAGGAGCACCATGGGGTTAATGGCCCCCAGTAAGCTGCAGGTTCCAGGAAATGACTCGCAGTTGGTAGAATGGCATCTCTGTCACACATACCAGCATGCTCAGGCATGCACACACACACACACACACACACACACACACACACACACACACACACACACACACACACACACACACACACACACACACACACACACACACACACACACACACACACACACACACACACACGGCAGGTATGAGGGGCAAAGGGGTTATGTATTATTGTTTTGTCTCCCCAATGCTCCCAATAAGGACAATTTACTTGTCACTCTTCCACATTCGTTGCTACTTTTCCTCTCCTTCTTTTACTCTGTGTGTGTGTGTCACAGTAATGCCTCATGGTCAAATTCTTACTTCTATACCCATAATGCCCGGATTTGCTGAGTAGGCCTGAGGCAACAGTGAGGCGGTCCATGACCAACGTTACAGAGAGTGTGTCAGTCTGTGTCAGGGTGTCACTCTAGCCTCGTCAACTGTCTGGCTTTGGTAGGTCTGTCAGCCCAGGCTTATATTGAATCATCTGAAAGGAAAGCAGTATGGTTTTACCCTGGCTGTCTTCTTCACCTGTTTGATCTAGGAAGCAGTTGAATCAAAAGGCTTCACCATAGAACAAACAGTAGATGATCATGTTTCAGTTGTTGTTTGAGGTGATATCTGGATGATAACATCATCCGTATTGTGGTACAGGAGGGAGCATGGAGCTCTTTGTAAGTTGGAGCTTCTCTCTCTCTCTCCCTCTATCTATCTATCACTCTGTCAATCCTCCCCTAGGGCAACGACTCGACACCAACCTTGACAAAAGATAGGCGAGGCAGGGGGTAACAGGGGAGGAGGAAGGGGGAGGAGGAGAGGGGAGGGGGTTGAACAGATGAAAATAAAGTAGAGAAGAGAATCTGGCAGTAGGTTGAAAGGAGTTATTGTGAGTGGGGAAGCCACATCTGTCAGAGCTGTCTTTTGAGGTGGAGTGGGTTAGAGGTAAAAAAAAATGTGTGTGAAGACACACCTTCCATTCACTGGGAGCAAAGAGCCTGGACTTTCCAACCAACCACTGTTTATAGGAGCAGTGATAAACTGCACTGTCATTTTTTTTATTTTAATGAATGTGTTCTTTCAAGTAATTATTATTAAATGACTGGTTCCTTTTTTTGTTCACTCAACTTTTCGGTCCAAGTGTTACTTGGACAAAACAAAAAGATACTTGGCCAAACATAGCTCTATTCAACTATAAATGTTAACTCAACTACAAATTATTATTTGCACACCTTAACTAAAAAAGGCTGTGCAACTGTGTTAAACACACACAGTGGTATTAACATCAAATGTTTTACATATTTGACATACATGAATACATTGTTAATTTAAACAGTAAGTATTATTCAAACTTCCCCAACTGGGACATGAACTCACAACCAATTGGTTCTCGGCATTCGGATCTTCCTGCAACGCCACCATGTCTGCGTTAATTATCAGTTAATCTGACTATTCTCGCATCATTGATTTGATTTACTTCTATGGCATATTACTCTGTGTCAATGTTACCCCGTTATCACTATGATCAATACAACTGTTTTTCTTGAGTGTACTGTAACAACAGCTTTACTTTGAATAGCAAAGTGTTAGCAATGCAGGTGAAATCGGAAGAATGGCGCCGGAGAGGATGGCTGCCGTTTTACGCCGGAGGGGATGGCTGCCGTTTTACGGACTCCTAAGCACTTGTGCTATTTTGTGTGTTTTTTCAAAATGTTTCTAACTTATTTTGAATATAACGTTGATGCTACCGTCTCCTATGACCGAAAAGAGCTTCGGGATATTCAAACAGTGATTACTCACCTCAAACTGGACAAAGATGAGTCGGACACAAAGGATATAATGTTGTTTCCAGACAAGGCCCAAATCTCTGTCATTCGCACAAAGAAAATAAAGAAATACAGGGGGCAGAGATCAGGGTGCCTTGTGAGAATTCGTCGGCAAGTGGGTAACCAGCCTCTACCATCCGTTCTATTAGCCAATGTACAATCACTGGAGAACAAACTGGATGAGCTCTGTTCGAGACTATCCTACCAACGGGACATTAAAAACTGTAATATCTTGTGTTTCAAAGTGTTTTCTTTCCAATAGTACCAATTATATGCATATCCTGGCTTCAGGGCCTGCGCTACAGGCAGTTTACTTTGGGCATGTCGTTCAGACAGGAAGTGGGGAAAAAAGGGGCCTAGCCCTAAGAAGGTAGAGAGAAGCATTCCTCCTGTAACTGTTATGTAAAGATAAACGATGTAAAAGAAAAGGAACCATAGGCACTGACTCTGGTCTGTTCATGCCGCCCGTCTGTGTTAGGGTGCTTCGGACAAGCTGACACCCAGTGCATTCTGGGTGTCAGACCAAAGATGTTATGAAGAGGTGAAGGAATGGTTCACTCATCTTTCGAATACACTTCTGGAAGTGAATGAAGGGAAGTGAATGATTGAAGACAACACACTCTCTTCAACATGCATATTGCAAACAGACCAAACTCGTATTGCCTCCTTTTATTATCTTTGGTTGATGAGACAAAACAAACATGGCGGCAAACTACCCATCGTCGGATTACTTTCGGTTTCTAAAAAGTGTTTTACTCAGTTATTTAGATCAATGTTGTACTCACCCGTGATGTGGTGAATTATAAATGGTAATTGCTAAATTGTGGTTTCTGTCAGCCAAGAGTCTAAATATGACCGCTTGTGTTGCGTCAATCTTTCCTCAGTAAACGCTACGACTATTGTAGCCTACATTTTCCGGTTTGGATGATTGTGTAAGCTGTCACTACTGCTGTGAATGGCTGAACATTATACCGCAAAATACACTGGTCACATTAAGGACTGTGTTTGTGCAAAATGTGTCTGTAAAAAAACAGTGTGGCTTGCTCAAATTCTGACAATTGCGTCAATTGAAACTGGACGTTCTACATAAGTGTTCTAATCACACCGGGTTGAGTGTACCTGCAGGGACCACCATGAATGATCACACCCATTTGTTGGTACGTGTGAAAAGGTTAAACAGGTCAACATTCACAAGGCCGCAGGGCCAGGCGGATTACCAGGATGTGTACTAAGAGCTAGCATGGACCAACTGGCAAGTGTCTTCACTGACATTTTCAACCTCTCCCTGACCAAGTCTGTAATACCTACATGTTTCAAGCAGACCACCATAGTCCCTGTGCCCAAGAAAGCAAAGGTTACCTGCCAAAATGACAACAGCCCTTTAGCACTCACGTCGGTAGCCATGAAGTGCTTTGAAAGGCTGGTCATGGCTCACATCAACACCATCATCCCGGAAACCCTAGACCCACTCCAATTCACATACCGCCCCAACAGATCCACAGATTATACAATCTCACTCCACACTCCCCTTTCCCACCTGGACATAAAAGAACACCTATGTAAAAATGTTGTTAATTGACTACAGCTCAGTGTTCAACACCATAGTGCCCTCAAAGCTCATCCTGGGACTAAATACCTCCCTCTGAAACTGGATCTTGGACTTCCTGACGTACAGCCCCCAGGTGGTAAGGGTAGGCAACAATAAGGTTGCCTACCCTTACCACCGGAAGGTTGCAAGTTCAAACCCCCGAGCTGACAAGGTACAAATCTGTCGTTCTGCCCCTGAACAGGCAGTTAACCCACTGTTCCTAGGCCGTCTTTGAAAATAAGAATTTGTTCTTAACTGACTTGCCTGGTTAAATAAAGGTTAAAAAAAAACTTTTACAAAAACACAGGGAACCCTCAGGGGTGCGTGCTTAGTCCCTCTCCTGTGCTCCCTGTTCCCCTATGGCTGCGTGGCCAAGCACAACTTCAACACCATAATTAAGTTTGCTGACAACACGACAGTGTAGTAGTTTGGATCACCAACAACGATGAGACAGCCTGTAGGAAGGAGGTCAGAGATTTGGCAGTGTGGTGCCAGGACAACAACCTCTCCCTCAACATGAGCAAGACAAAGGAGATGATTGTGGACTACAGGAAAAGGAGGACCGAGCACGTCCCCATTCTCATCGACGGGGCTGTAGTGGAACGTGTCGAGAGTTTCAAGTTCCTTGGTGTCCACATCACCAACAAACTATCATGGTCCAAACACACCAAGAACGTCGTGAAGAGGGGACGACAAAGCATATTCCCCCTCAGGTCCCAAGATCCACAAAATGTTCTACAGCTGCACCATCGAGAGCATCCTGACCGGTTGCATCCCCTCCTGGTATGGAAACTCCTCGGCATCTGATCGTAAGGCACTACAGAGGGTAGTGTGTTCATGCCAGTACATCACTTGGGCCAAGCTTCCTGCTATCCAGAACCTATATACTTGTCGGTGTCAGAGAAAGGCCCAAAACATTGTCAACGACTCCAGCCACCCTAGTCTTAGACTGTTCTTTCTGCTACCACATGGCAAGGGGTACCGGAGCGCCACGTGTAGGTCCAAAAGGCTCTTTAACAGCTTCTACCCCCAAGCCATAAGACTGTTGAACAATTAATATTCATACCTTTACCGACATGTACAAATGACCTCGACAAATGACCTCGACTAACCTGTACATCGACTCGGTATCGGTACCTCCTGTATATAGCGTCATTATTGATGTTTTATTGTGTTACTTTTTATTTATTTTTTACTTTAGTTTATTCAGTAAATATTTTCTTAATTCTATTTTCTTAAAACTGCATTGTTGGTTAGGGGCTAGTAAGTAAGCATTTCACGGTGAGGTCTACACCTGTTGTACACGGTGCATGTGTGAAATACAATTTCATTTGATTTGATCAGTTATTGACACAAACATGGTGGCATAGCAGGGAGATTGGAGAGCTGTGAACCAAGAGGTTGCGATGTCACACCAGCCTTCGCTTTGGCTACCCTTCTGTCAAGCTCAGGCGTTCGGGGCGCCGGTCCGATCAGCAACATCCACCTGCCCCTCCCGGAGCTGTTTTTGACGGCACCCCAGCTCACTGTAGGGGGTTTCTCCTGCAGTGTTACCTCCATCATACACGTCATGCTGGGATAGCCTCCGAGAGGGACAAGGTGGCCTTGGTGATCTTGGTGCTGACAGGCCGGTCATTGGAGTGGGCCCATGCCCTGTGGGAGAGGGACGTCCAGAAGTGCAGTCCTATGAGCGCTTCACCCAACTATTCCGTGCCATTTTCGACCACCCTACAGAGGGCCGAGATGTAGGTGAGCGTCTCCTCCATCTTTGCCAGAGGTCCAGGACAGCGTCTCTAAGTACGATCTGGATTTACTGAAGGTGGCTGCGTCTACTGGCTGGAACGACCAGGCCCTGTTGACAGTATTCTGCAGCGGGCTACAGGCAGGCGTTCAGACCGAGCTGGCCTGTCGCAATGAGGACTTCATGCTGGACCAGCTCATCGCCATGGCCATCCACCTGGATAGTCTCCTGTGTGCCCGTCATCACCCATCCCGCGAGTTTGGGTTTCTCCCCCAGAAGGAGAACCAGGTGAGGAAGCAACAGGAAGAGGAGCGCTCATGCACCTTCCCAGGTAGGCATGGATGTGCCTTGCTCCTCTTTGTCCACCCAGCCCATCCTCCTTCCTGTCACCTTCCTGGACTCTCCTGGCCCCCTACTGAGTCCTGCCCTAGTGGACTCAGGTTCTGCAGGCAATTTCCTAGACTGGTCAGTGGCCTTATCATTACACATTCCTCTAATCCCATTACAACCCCCATCACAGTCCATGCCCTAGACAACCATTCCCTAGAAACAGGGCTGGTGTGCATACAGTTGCATAACCCCAGGATATCATGGACAGAGAGGAGTTTGTTGGGTTGGTCACACGAGTGTCAGGGGAGATGTCACTCTGTGTTTATCTGTGCCACCTCCATGAAAAGTCAGGAAAGCCACCCACGTTCCTATCCCGGAGGAATACCGGGACCTACAAGTGGCTTTTTCAAAGACTCTTGCCTGCCCCCTCTTCGCCCATGGGACTGCACTATCAACCTACTGCCTGGTTCTACCCTCCCGCGGGGGCACATCTACTCTCTCTCTCGCATGCAGAGACCGAAGCCATGGAGGTCTACATCCAGGAGGCTCTGGCCCAAGGCTTCTTTTTCATGAAAAAGAAGGACCACCCTTGTATCGATTACCAGACACTGAATAAGGCAACTATTAAATTCAGTTATCCCCTGCCTCTCATACCCACTGTGATCGAGCAGATGCACGGTGCTCAGTACTTTACCAAATTGGATTTATGCAGTGCAACCTGGTGCGCATCAGAGAGGGGGATGCATGGAAGACCGCCTTCAGCACCAGCACCGGACACTACGAATACAGGGTAATGCCCTACGGCCTGATAAATGCACTCTTTGTGTTTCATTTCTTCATTAACGTGGTGTTTAAAGACATGTTGGGTCACTGTGTAGTGGTGTACATAGACAACATCTTGGTGTACGCCACTACACGCGAGCAACATGTCTCTCATGTCAGGTCCGTTTTGGGGAGGATGATAGGGCATCACTTGTACTCCAAGGCAGAGAAGTGTCTTTTCTTCCAGCAGGCGGTCTCCTTCCTGGTCTATCCTATATCTACTGCGGGAGTGGAGATGGAAGAGCAGAGGGGCAATGCAGTACGGTCGTGGCCTGTTCCATCCAACATAAAGACGGTGCAGAGCTTCCTAGGTTTTTCTAACTATTTCAGGTTCTTCATTAGGGGTTTAGGCACAGTGGTTGCCCCTCTCACCTCCCTCCTGAAGGGAGGTCCTAGACAGCTAACGAAGCCTTCTGTGTGCTCAAGGAGCGTTTTAGAAATGCACCTGTTCTGGTTCATCCTGACCCATTTCTGCCCTTCATCGTGGAGGTGGACGCCTCCGAGGTTGGAGTAGGGAGTGTTCTATCCCAAAGCACTGGATCGCCGCCTAAACTCCATCCATGCTGAGCAGAATTATGACGTGTGGGGATCGTGAGTTTCTGGCCGACAAGAAAGCGCTGAAAACATGGCGGCAATAGCGGGAGTGTTCTCGACAACCATTACTTGTTTGGACAGACCACCGGAAACCTAGAGTATATTCTAGCAGCAAAGAGGCTGAACCCGCGTCAGGCCAGATGGGCCCTATTCTTTGCCAGGTTTGACTTTACCCTCTCCTACCGGCCGTGATCTAAGAACGTCAAGTCCGATGCATTGTCCCGGGTGCATGACACAGAGGATCAGAGGGAGAACGTGACACCCATTACTCCCCTGTCTCGCATTGTGGCTCCTGTCATGTGGAATGTGGACGCGGACATCCATCGAGCCCTGCGACAGGAGCCCTCACCTGCCCACTGTCCCTACATGTCCTCTGATGTGCGGGACCGTCTCCTCGCCTGGGCACACACAGCACCTGTGCCGGGGCACCCAGGTATAGCCTGTACTATCGACTGTCTCACCGCCAAGGGCTGGTGGCCCACCTTGGCCCAGGACATCCGGATTTACATCTCTTCATGCTCCACCTGCGCACAGAGCAAGACACCAAGACACCTCCCCTATGACAAACTCCACCCGCTGCCAGTTCCAAAACGACCCTGGTCCCAACACATGAGTCCATTTGAGCAAAGACATTTGAAGTTGACAGATTTGTTGCCCACATTTTCTCATGTTGCAGCTAAGTTTGGGCCAACTAAAAGTTCAGGTAACACTGACCAAAAAGTTGAGTAAACAAAGAAAGTCAGTGGAACCACTTACTGTACTTAATAATATATAGTTGAAACAACTAGATTTTGTCCCTTCACCCCACACACACCTACAGGCACACATGCACACACACACACGCATGCACACGCATGCACACACACACCTCTCACTGACTGCAGTCTGCAAGTTCAAGGTGGCAATATTAACTTTACTCACTTTGGTGATTTGGTAAGAGATGTATGTATCTGTCTGCACTAAGATACATAGTTTGGTGATTTGGTAAGAGATGTATGTATCTGTCTGCACTAAGATACATAGTTTGGTGATTTGGTAAGAGATGTATGTATCTGTCTGCACTAAGATACATAGTTTGGTGATTTGGTAAGAGTTGTATGTATCTGTCTGCACTAAGATACATAGTTAGTGGATGGTTGACAGCTAATATTTACCTCAATCTTTCTAGACTTTCGTCTTTCAGTTGAGCCTTCAGTGACAGCATGAGAGGAAGGAGAGAAGTAGAGTGTGAAAGATTGAAGTATGACTCAAAGAGAAGTACAGAGAGGAACAATTCAAAAGGCCTTCAGATGCTTTAAGATAACATGCTCTAAAGACAGAGGAAGAAAAGCGGAGAGAAAGAGAGAGAGAGTTGGAATGACAAAAGAAAGGAGGAGGAAGATGTTCCTTATTCTTCCCTCTCTGTCCCCTACCCTCCTCCTCTCCCTCTCTCCTCCTCTCCCTCTCCCCTCCCTGTCCTCTCCCCTCCTCCTCTCCCTCTCTCCTCCTCTCCCTCTCCCCTCCCTGTCCCCTACCCTCCTCCTCTCCCTCTCTCCTCCTCTCTGCCCTACTCCACTGCTCCACACTACCCAGGAATCACTTAAGCAAAACAGAGAGAGACAATACAATGGCAATGAATGTGCTATGGGCCCTGCTGCCTGTCAATGGGCTGCTGCAGTGGGTCCTGCTGCCTGGCAATGGGATGCTGCAATGGGTACTGATGCCTGTGAATGGGCTGCTGCAGTGGGTCCTGCCGGTAGGATCTAAGCAGTGTGTTTACTGAAGATTTGTCAACCATCAGCATAGGGATAGGGTTCCTGTGTGTGGAAACCGTAGGGAATCAGGATTTGATGTGTTGATGTGTGTGTTTCCCTCTCCTCTTCTCCTTCCTCATCTTGCTATCATCCTACCTCCTCTCCGCCTTCCCTTTCCTCCGCTCCTACATCCTCTTCCTCCCCCCTTTCTCCTACCCTCTTCCTCTCCTCCCAGGTACAGTATATCCTGACATACAATTGAAGTCAGAAGTTTACATACACCTTAGCCAAATACTATTAAACTCAGTTTTTCACAATTCCTGACATTAAATGCTAGTAAAAATTCCCTGTCTTATGTCAGTTAGGATCATCACTTTATTTTAAGAATGTGAAATGTCAGAATAATAGTAGAGAGAATGATTTATTACAGCTTTTCTTTCTTTCATCACATTCCCAAAGGGTCAGAAGTTTACATACACTCAATTAGTATTTCTTAGCATTGCCTTTAAATTATTTAACTTGGGTCAAACGTCTCAGGAAGCCTTCCACAAGCTTCCCACAATAAGCTGGGTGAATTGTGGCCCATTCCTCTTGACAGAGCTGGTGTAACTGAGTCAGGTTTGTAGGCCTCCTTGCTCGCACACAAGTTTTCAGTTCTGCCTACACATTTTCTATAGGATTGAGGTCAGCACTTTGTGATGGCCACTCCAATACCTTGACTTTGTTGTCCTTAAGCTATTTTGCCACAACTTTGGAAGTATGCTTGAGGTCATTGTCCATTTGGAAGACCCATTTGCGACCAAGCTTTAACCTCCTGACTGATGTCTTGAGATGTTGCTTCAATATATCCACATAATTTCCCTCCAAACATAACGATGGTCATTATGGCCAAACAGTTCTATTTTTGTTTCATCAGACCAGAGGACATTTCTCCAAAAAGTACGATCTTTGTCCCCATGTGCAGTTGCAAACCGTAGTCTGGCTTTTTTATAGTGGTTTTGGATCAGTGGCTTCTTCCTTGCTGAGAGGGCTTTCAGGTTATGTTGATATCGGATTAGTTTTTCTGTGGATCTAGATACTTTTGTACCTGTTTCCTCCAGCATCTTCACAGGGTCCTGTTCTGGGATTGATTTGCACTTTTCTCACCAATGTACATTAATCTCTAGGGACAGAACGCGTCTCCTTCCTGAGTGGTTTGACTGCTGCGTGGTCCCATGGTGTTTATACTTGCGTACTATTGTTTGTACAGATGAACGTGGTGCCTTCAGGCATTTGGAAATTGTTCCCAAAGATGAACCAGAATTTTTCTGAGGTCTTGACCTATTTCTTTTGATTTTCCCATGATGTCAAGCAAAGAGGCACTGAGTTTGAAGGCCTTGAAATACATCCACAGGTACACCTCCAATTGACTCAAATTATGTCAATTAGCCTATCAGAAGCTTCTAAAGTCATGACATAATTTTCTGGAATTTTCCAACTTGTTTAAGGCACAGTCAACTTAGTGTATGTAAACTTCTGACCCACTGGAATTGTGATACAGTGAATTATAAGTGAAATAATCTGTCGGCAAACAATTGTTGGAAAAATGACTTGTCATGCACACAGTACAACATCAAATGTATGTGGTACATTGTTCAGCTCAAATAGTGTAAAAAAATCTTTCATCCATCACAATATGATCACATTTTCCATGATCACCTCGTACTTATTTTTCAATATGAACTCATCTGGGATCTCAACTCACAACCTCTGGATTAGGAATACTTGTATCTGTCTGCTGTGCCACAAAGTCTGTAGCGTATCTATAATACATATTTGCACTTAACATAATAGTGCCATTTGCATTGCTTGCTGTGTGGGGTTTTAGGCTGGGTTTGGGTATAAGAACTTTGTGACATCTGCTGATGTTAAAAGGGCTTTATAAATACATTTGATTTGCATGTTGAAGGGGGCGTGTCGTTCACTTCCCTTCATTTACTTCTGAAAGTTTACTCAAAAGATGAGTGAACCATCCTTTAACCTTATTTTGCTATAACGTCTTTGGTCTGACAGACGTTTACGTGACACCCAGAATGCATTGTATAATGTCAACAAACATGGCTCCACACATACCTGGCAAATAGCTTAACATTTGCTCATTATAATCAGTACAACCTTCAAAAAAGTATTTTACACAAATCTTGTGTCCATAACTATATATGCAAGAATCGGAATGTATGATTTGTTACCAGTACTTGAAAACATGAATAAAACAGTAAATATATTATGCTCCATACATACATACGGTATGCTACAGTAGAAGTGACAACACAATATACAAAAAAAAAGTGCTTGGGCTCTCGTCAAAGAGAAAAGTTTGTCCGGCTCAGTAAAGCCTCAGTGTTGTCCTCAACACTGAAATGGGCTGCTTCTATGTGAATTAATGAGGAGGCGGAACACACCTCAATTCAAACTGTTAGAAAATAAAACTTCTTAGAAAATCATTTGAAATTGACAAGTTGAAACATAGCCTATAGATAATTAGCAGACAGCGTGGCTTGGTTTGAGGGAAGCGCGGGTTAACTACCTGTAAGGTTCTGTATTTATTTATTTATTTATTGTGTTCTTGAACGTAGCCCTGCCTTTCATTTTTGTTAATTGATTTCACCTGTGTTAGTTACTCACCTGGTCTCATCAGCTCCTTGTTTAGTTCAGTTCATTCTGTGTGTGCCTTTGTGAGGTATTGTTTGTTTTGACTCTACTAAGCTTTTTCCTAGCTCGTTTGTAAGAACCAGTCCTAGTTTTGATTCACCTATCTGTTTGCCTACCTGTGTATGACCATTGCCTGCCTGTGACTACGATTCCGGCCTTCTGCGAAGGCGAAATAAACACCTGCCACGCTCTGCGCGTGAATCTATACCTTTTTCTCCCTGAGTATTCATTACACTGTCCTGTTGCGTTAAAACCACATTTTGGAACAGTGAGTGCATTCTGAAATGCTGCACATAAAAAAAACTCACGCTGGGGTGACCGTTAGAGATACTTGGAACTCAGTGAAAAGTGAAAAGGTGATTCCGACTATTCTCTCATCATTTACTTATTTGTCTTATTTCAGCAATTTTAAGGTTTTCCGTATAGTTATCTAACGTTGGTGAGTCACATTATTCTCGTTTAATGATACGGCTCCGTGGATTGACGAGGAATTGAAAAGTTTTATGGTTGACAGAGATTAAGCAAAGGGAGTGGCTAATAAATGTGGCTGCACAGCTAATTGTCAAATTTACTGTAAATTGAGAAATGATCTGACTAAACTGAACAAAAAGAATAAGAAACTAAGATAAATGATGGAAAAAGGCTTTGGAGAACTACAATAGTTTTTATTGAGTATATTTTTAACAAAGCTGAATTTGACTTTGAAGTTCAAAGTGTAGGACTACAGGTAAAATCCTTCATTGACACAGACATGGGGGTGTAGCAGGAAGATCGGAATGTCGTGAACAAGAGACTGAGAGTTCAAGTGGCAAGTGAGGGCATGTTGAATATTAATGACTGTATGTCAGTTGAAAACACCAGCTTTTTTTTTTTGACACCCTAAAGACTCATTCTTGTTTGCAGGGAATCACCTGGGATTTTTTTCCCCCACATGTGAAAGGTTGTGATCACGTGAAAATCCACATGTTAAGTTATCATCACATGTTTAGAGTTTCAAAGCCAAAGTTTCATATGGTAAAGGTTATGGGGTCCCATGTGAAATATCATCAAATGCAAATGGTTCCATAACCACATGATTTCACGTGTGAAATGTTACATGAGCAAAAAGTGAAATCATTTGATTTTCCACGTGAAGGTTCTCAGTGTCTTCTATACCAACTCACAAAGGCATTATTGGGTTTCACCAAACCATTAAGCAAAGTGCATTCTCCCCCGGACATAAACACACACAAATGTCTTCAGTGACAGACTGATGTGGGTGACATACGTTGTTGTGACAAGAGAGTGTTAGTGTGTGAAGTCTGTCATTAATCAATGTCTGTAGGATGACTACTCACTGAGGCTATTATAAATCCAAACAAACTATTGTATGGTAATTGAAGGACATGATTGGATAGGATGTCATAATACACAATTGGCAGGTTGTCACGATTAATCAACGTGTAGTTGAAAGCCTTCAGATGTGTGTGACAGAGGGATAGAGACAAGACGGAGAGAGGTGGGGCAGAGAGAAGAGAAAGGAGGTAGGGAAAATAAAGAGGCCTGGGAGAGACAGAGGGTAGAGAGAGTGGGAAGAGGAGTGTACTCTCTGACAGAGGTCAAATTGAGCCTGTCAACAACGTGGTTGTAGTCTGACATGTCAATGTGAGCTGCCAGAGCCTATAACTCAATAACTCAGACAGACGGACAGGCAGGGGACATGGGACCGCGAGCGGAGAACTGGTAAGTGGGTTAATAAATGAGTGAACGTACCTCTTTTTTTCCCTTCCTCTCATAAATCCCTGAACGTATTTTGATTCCATGAGACCAGCTCGATAAATGTTCTAGGGCTACTGATAAAAACATGAATTATTTCCCGAATTACTGTATACGTAGATTCTGGGCTTGTTAAGTTTTCTGTCTTTGTCTATTCTCTAATTATGGACTATCTCTGTAGTGGAATAGGATCATTCCTGAATAGGAGTTATGAAACTGGAACATGATGGAACATCTTCGCAGTTCTTGTAATACATCTATGTTAATAACCCTGTTGAGAGAAGGGCAATCAGAGGACGAGGTCAGGGTTTTTGTTCGGAAACCTAAACGTCTGGATTTAATAACAGCTAAGGCTGTGGTGAGTCAAACCTAAACCCCTTCTGACTGACTTTCCAATGCTCTAATTACCTAGCAGACACATTTAATCACTCAGGGCCCAATTCATAGCTTTCAAGTATGTACAGTTTATAATAAAAGCACCAAAATTAGATTTAAAACAACTTCTGGCTGAAAATGATTGTCCGCAGTCATCAACTTAGCAATTGTGTTATTCATGTAACCAGAGAGAGAGAGAATGTTCTTGTTTTCACAGAAAGAAAAAAAAATTAAATAGAAGTGGAAAGTGTACAAAAATTGAGAGAAAAAGAGAAAGAGAAAGACCTCCGTACTAAACCATTAGGACAGACAGGACAACCTTTACAGCAGAGTGTGATAAGATGAGCCACACAGCTCGCTCTTTCTCTCTCTCTTTCTTTCTCCTTCTTTCTCTCTTTCTTTCCATCTCTTCTCGGCAATACCTGACAGGGAGAGACAGATGATTCACCTCAGATTAAAGAACAACAGGCTCTTTGTTCTCACATATCGCTCCCTCGTTTATCTCGCTCCCTTCATCCACCTCAGCGAATCATCGACGCCGTACACAGCCCTGAAATGGAATGCTGTTGTGATTCTTCTCCTGCTTTTCTTTTTTTCTTTGTTTCTTCGGTCTCTCTTGTCTCTTTCTTTTTCTTCTCCCAACCCCAAGCATTCCCGGAACATTGGAGGCCTCTCTCCTTTTCCCGCTTCCTTTCCGCCCAGATTAAGTGTGACAGAATGGCAAAGAGAGCACATGACAGTGGTTCAGACAGCAGACACCAATAAGATCAGGCAGGTCCCACTGAGCATGGACATCAATTCAACGTCTATTCCACGTCATTCCCATGTCATTTCATTGAAATGACATGGAAACAACGTTGATTCAACCAGTGTGGGTGATGCAATATTAAAAACACACAAGAGAGCCAGGGCTGAGACACACACACCAGGAGACACTAATGTCAACAATATGATCCACAGGCACGTTATTAAAGAACACATCCTCCCCTACACACTCTCCAAAAGATGTTATCTCACCTTTGTCACAACAAAACTGTCTGATAGAGAAAGACAGAGAGAGAGAGAGGAACGAACTGTCACAGCAGAGAGGTTGAAATTGGAAGTGAAGGCTCAACGTATGTTATAACACCAGAGATTTAATTAGACTTGGGTGACATTCTTTCCTCTCACCCACATCTGAGAGGAGAGACCGAGAGGCATGTGCTACTGCCAAACACATGAACCTCTGTGAACTCTGAGAGGCTCGGGGAGAAGTGAAGTACTGTTTGATTCCATTCTCTTTCCATGTTGTCAACTCTGAGACATTTGAATGCTGTAAAAGTGACAAAGGAGGCGATTCTGCAGATGAGTTGTGGGGATTGCAAACACATGTACTACTATTATTGTGGTCAAGATGTACTGCTATTTTGTTTTATTTAACCTTTATTTAACCAGGAAAAGCCCATTGAGACCTAGAGTCTCTTTTTCAAGGGAGACCTGGCCAAGAAGGCAGCAACTGTTACGTGTACACAGGGAGTCGGGAACCAAGTACAGGGAGTGAATAAATGAATAAATAAACAAACATGAACAAAACAAGAAACACGAGCAGCGTACAGACATGAAACAGAAACAATAACGCCTGGGGAAGGAACTGTCATGACATGCCCTGGGGGGAGGATCATAGCCCCCCCGCCCTCTCTCTCTCTCTCTTTCTCCACAGTTTATGACAGTCATAAATACTCTGCTTCTGGGTCTGTAGTATTGAGATTGGAATGTGTGACTGTGGGACACAGAGAGAGACTTGGCCAAACTCCTAATCCCCAAAATGGGAGAATTAAACAATATTTCTACTTTTGAGAATGTGGGAATGGTCCGTGGACACTTAAGGGACAGGCATGATGAGTGTGTTTCATTTGGTGATCTCATGAAGGTCAGGAAACACACATAACTGTATCTCTTAAAGTGTACATTTCCCAGCTGTCAGGTTTACATCTAGATGTTGGATCAAATTCATGAGTAAATATGAAACTCTTTGTGAGAAGGTATAATGTGATGTTGGCCTTCTAAACGAGATACCTGTTAAGATGTAAAGTTTTAACTAGTCAGTGGCCACGCCCCCACGCCCCCACATAAAGTTTAAACTAGTCAGTGGCCACGCCCCCACCCCTTTTTCCACAGAGTATAAAACCCACTTCCTACAAAATGTACATTAAGTCAGAGAACGTCGAGACAGAGTCCCCTACGTTGGAATGGCTACAATTCTATAGACCATTAGACCATACAGCTGTAGTTTTGGCTACACGGCTAGAAATGGTTAGACTCTGAGACTATCGATCACTACAGAATAAGAGCAAATTCCAGAAATATAATTACAAGTCTACAGCTAGAAGTTACAAAAGTCTAGTACGAGAATACCGACAACCGCCGAAACATTCTATGCGACAACCATGGGTACGCCTGACGTATCCATTATGAACACTTTCTGTCGATTGACTCTCCAGCAGACGGACCGGATTCCAACAGAGAAGACAACAATGACATACGGGCGTAAATATATACGTTACAATTATTCTCTAATGAGCGGCCGTTCATGTGCAAAGGTTCAGCCTTTCAATGATTATAACTATCAACTGTGTGTGTAATCCAGCTTGTCTTTCCCGCTCTTTAACTGCCCCACCTCTTTCCTTTGTATACCAAGCTGTCAAATCTGCTTAGCCCACTAGGGACTTTTCTATCATTGTTAGTAACCTATATCTACTGTTTGTTTGTTATGTAATTCTGTGTGATTATTTAGTTAGTTAATAAATAAATAACTGAGCCAATTTGTATATCGCTGATTCATGATTTAGGCTAGGGTTTGTGCAAATATCCAAGGGTTTGTGATGTTCAGTAATGAGAACTGATGAGGTAATAATAATACATTAATGAGATTGACTAATAGATCAGATATTAAAATATCTGAAGAGTTAAATTCTGAAAATTCTAACTCTATAAATCTCAACATTTTCCGTGGTGCCCCGACTTCCTAGTTAATTAATGTTTACATGATTAGTTAATCACGTAATAATTAAACCTAGAGAACTGATTTTATATAAATAAGTCTTCACATTTGATGATAGTCCAGACACAACATGGGGAAATCTTCAGGGGATGTAATATTTAATTATGTATTTTGTTTCCTTAGGGAGACAAGAATATAGGGTAGGATTTAGACCTTAAGTCTTCACATTTAAAAATAGTCCAGACACAACAGGATCAAAGGGAGTGACAGATATTGGGAAGGCAATCAGGAAGGTGATGAAGTCCAGGTGAGTCTGACGAGGTGCTGGCGCGCGTAACGATGGTGACAGGTGTCTGTAATAATGAGCAGCCTGGTGACCTAGAGTGCCAGAGAGGGAGTATACGTGACAGTAACAATCAATACATTACAGAATTAAAACATACAACAATACAATACAACAACATGATCCAGCCTAAAAAAAGCATTTACACTCCTCTGTAACCCAGCAATACTTTAAATTAATTCAGTAGCACTAACATATCTAGTATTACTATGGTCAAGATGTACTACTATTACTATGGTCAAGATGTACTACTATTACTATGGTCAAGATGTACTACAATTACTGTGGTCAAGATGTACTACTATTACTATGGTCAAGATATACTGCTATTACTGTGGTCAAGATGTACTGCTGTTACTGTGGTCAAGATGTACTGCTGTTACTGTGGTCAAGATATACTGCTATTACTGTGGTCAAGATGTACTGCTATTACTGTGGTCAAGACATATTAATATTACTGTGGTCAAGATGTACTACTATACTATGGTCAAGATATACTGCTATTACTGTGGTCAAGATGTACTGCTGTTACTGTGGTCAAGACGTACTAGTATTACTGTGGTCAAGATGTACTGCTATTACTGTGGTCAAGATGTATTAATATTACTGTGGTCAAGATGTACTGCTATTACTGTGGTCAAGATGTATTAGTATTACTGTGGTCAAGATGTATTAGTATTACTGTGGTCAAGATGTACTGCTATTACTGTGGTCAAGATGTACTGCTGTTACTGTGGTCAAGATGTATTAGTATTACTGTGGTCAAGATGTATTAGTATTACTGTGGTCAAGATGTACTGCTGTTACTGTGGTCAAGATGTACTGCTATTACTGTGGTCAAAATGTATTAGTATTACTATGGTCAAGATGTATTAATATTACTGTGGTCAAGATGTACTAGTATTACTGTGGTCAAGATGTACTAGTATTACTGTGGTCAAGATGTACTAGTATTACTATGGTCAAGATGTATTAATATTACTGTGGTCATGATGTACTACAATTACTATGGTCAAGATGTACTACTATTACTGTGGTCAAGATTTATTAATATTACTGTGGTCAAGATGTACTGCTGTTACTGTGGTCAAGATGTATTAGTATTACTGTGGTCAAGATGTATTAGTATTACTGTGGTCAAGATGTATTAGTATTACTGTGGTCAAGATGTACTGCTGTTACTGTGGTCAAGATGTATTAGTATTACTGTGGTCAAGATGTACTGCTATTACTGTGGTCAATATATACTACTATTACTGTGGTCAAGATGCATTAGTATTACTGTGGTCAAGATGTACTGCTATTACTGTGGTCAATATGTATTAGTATTGCTGTGGTCAAGATGTATTAGTATTACTGTGGTCAATATGTATTAGTATTACTGTGGTCAAGATGTACTACTATTACTGTGGTCAAGATGTACTGCTATTACTGTGGTCAAGATGTACTGCTGTTACTGTGGTCAAGATGTATTAGTATTACTGTGGTCAAGATGTATTAGTATTACTGTGGTCAAGATGTACTGCTGTTACTGTGGTCAAGATGTACTGCTGTTACTGTGGTCAATATGTATTAGTATTACTGTGGTCAAGATGTATTAGTATTACTGTGGTCAATATGTATTAGTATTACTGTGGTCAAGATGTACTGCTGTTACTGTGGTCAAGATGTACTGCTGTTACTGTGGTCAAGATGTACTGCTATTACTGTGGTCAAGATGTACTACTATTACTATGGTGAAGATGTACTGCTATTACTGTGGTCAAGATGTACTGCTATTACTGTGGTCAAGATGTACTACTATTACTGTGGTCAAGATGTATTACTGGTCAAGATGTATTACTGTGGTCAAGATGTACTGCTATTACTGTGGTCAAGATGTACTACTATTACTATGGCAAGATGTACTGCTATTACTGTGGTCAAGCTGTACTGCTATTACTGTGGTCAAGATGTACTACTGTTACTATGGTCAAGATGTACTGCTATTACTGTGGTCAATATGTATTAGTATTACTGTGGTCAAGATGTACTGCTATTTCTGTGGTCAAGATGTATTTGTGTTACTGTGGTCAAGATGTATTACTGTGGTCAAGATGTACTGCTGTTACTGTGGTCTGTATTACTGTGGTCAAGATGCACTGCTGTTACTGTGGTCAAGATGTACTGCTGTTACTGTGGTCAAGATGTATTAGTATTACTGTGGTCAATATGTATTAGTATTACTGTGGTCAAGATGTACTGCTATTACTGTGGTCAAGATGAATTAGTATTACTGTGGTCAAGATGTATTAGTATTGCTGTGTTCAAGATGTACTGCTGTTACTGTGGTCAAGATGTACTACTATTACTATGGTCAAGATGTACTGCTATTACTGTGGTCAAGCTGTACTGCTATTACTGTGGTCAAGATGTACTACTGTTACTATGGTCAAGATGTACTGCTATTACTGTGGTCAATATGTATTAGTATTACTGTGGTCAAGATGTACTGCTATTTCTGTGGTCAAGATGTATTTGTGTTACTGTGGTCAAGATGTACTACTGTTACTGTGGTCAAGATGTACTGCTGTTACTGTGGTCAAGATGTATTAGTATTACTGTGGTCAAGATGTATTAATATTACTGTGGTCAAGATGTACTAGTATTACTGTGGTCAAGATGTATTAATATTACTGTGGTAAAGATGTATTAATATTACTGT